>NC_136808.1:11795678-11873178 GCF_951216825.1 Electrona antarctica | reverse complement strand
ATATTTTGGCAGTCTTTGCCATGGCTGGTTGTATTATATAGAAATTTCACGAAATACCTTTCGTTTATGGGGTAGGTTTCCTTCAAAACCTAGCTGCAGAACATTATTTTATGTACTCCCAGGACAGAAAATTCTAGAATTTTCGCTGTCCTGGGCTCTAAGGGTGACGTAGGAAGCCACGCCTATCCCGTATAGATACCTGCGTGGCTACGTCAGCCCTCATTCAACTTTTCTTCTGCTAAGCTGCGAGAACGAACTTTAACATTCCAGTGTGTGCAGGGTAATATATCTCGCAAACTCGGCCGAGAGATTAATTCTTTAGGACCGTGAGATCTCTGGCACACTCTCGAAGCAAACAGAAGGATACTTCTCGAGAAAAAAAGCCGAACTTCGACACAAGTGAGTTCTAGGCAACTTGTTGCTACGCTAGCTTGTCGAAAAAACAGCTCGCGCCTCTTTTTCTCTCTCGCTAAAGCTAGCGTTTGTTAGCTTAAAGCTATCGATAGTTAGCTTAGCGCTACTAGGCAGATACGCCTGTGGTCTACTATTACACGCCACGAGGAAGATAAACCTGTGGCTGTTAAGCACTCGGACTCCTCTCTCTACAAGCTACCATGTCGCTGACGAGGGAGACCCAGCCCGGGGAAAGACGCCATCGACGACAGCCGGTGCCCGCCGACTGTCAAGAAGGCCCCAAACAAAAGACGTGCTCCACCTGGGGATGCGGGAACACGATGTCGGGCAAAGACGGGCATGACGAGTGCATGTATTGTCTCGGCCTCACCCACACCCGTGAGTCCATGGAGGAAATCGGTCCCGTTTGCCTCCATTGTGAGGAAATGGACGACGACGTCCTAAACAACAGGCTCGGACGTGTCCAAAGGTATTATGACAACTTTGCCGCCCACGGACTCCGAGAGAGGAGCCCCACTCCTCCCCCGCGACGAGCTCGCATACAAGTCCCGCCAAAGGGGCTTTGGCCCCGCGTCACCACCGGAGAGGGACAACGAGCTACCCCGAGACAGAGGCTCGACTACTCGGGCAACAGAGCCCCAACCGGAGCCTCTTCTTCAAGAGCAGCACCTGCCGGCGCTAGCCGAGACAGGTACGCTACTTCAGCCTCTGCAACCAGGGCTCACGAGGCCACTGACTACGAGGCTCATGGCGCGAGGCCAAGGGATACCTTCGCACCGCGCCGCTCTTCCCCAGCTCCACGTGCTCGACAACACGTCGTGCAGGCCACCATTGAGTGCCCGCCCAGACATACAGCTAGACACAGACAGCCTGCTGTTGCACCCAGCTATATGGTGGACCGCCTGGACCCTTCCCCAGACCGCGCAATGTCTCCCGGTGGGGAGCATTGGACTACCAGGGAGGAAGGGGAGCTTCGTGATGACGAGCTCCCTTCCTTCCAGGAGCAACTCCAGGACTACCACGTCCTGGACGAGGCCTACGCGGACGAGCGAGATGGCCATGATGACCTCTCCCTCGGGGACTACGTCAGCACCACTCGTCGCCCCTTCGACGACCTGGATGCCATGGACATACAGGAGCACCAGCAAGCCAGGGCTCCTGTCCCCCCGCCTCCTGTACCCCCCATGGATGACTCCAATATCTATGAGATATACAGGAAGGCTAGTGCACGTTGTAACCACACATGGCCTAAGTCAACTGTCAAGGTACTACCATGGGAAGGCAGGACTGATGAGTCCGCCCCCCCCCCCTGCACCTAGAAGACAGAAGCTCCCTATGGCACAGGGCTTCGAGGAGGCCATGATGCACGCCTGGGACGAACCCCTCCTGAAGGTGGATTTTCCCAAGGCCAGCGCCAAGGGGCCCAACGACATACCAGATAAACAAACCCTCGCCATAGACTTCATGCCAGCTATGGACAAGGCTATAGCGGCCTACCTGGCCAACCCTGCAGCTCCTAGAGTGGATCACCACGTAAAGGAACCGCAGCTCCTGTCCAGCAGCGTGAGGGAAGCCTCAAAACTGAACAAGTGGCAGTATGCACACATGTCCTTCGTGGCGAAGGCCCTCAATGCAGGAGCACTTCTCCAGGGTTCCATGAAGAGCCTCCTCATTGAGATGGGACAGAAGTCCATTAAAGTCCAGCTAGCGGAACTGCCAGAAGACCTGGCCGAGTTACGCCGCCTGAACCACGAGATGGCCACCCTCCAGAGGGACTCCACTCTCCACAACGCCAAGGCAATGGCATGTTCCATCCTCCAGGAGAGATGGCGTTGGGTCGATCAGACCAGCGCCATCTCCCTGGAGACAAAGAAAGAGTTTGTGGCTGGAAATATCCACCCAGACAGTATGTTTAAGGACGCTCTGGCCAAGATGTCAGAAACCATCCAACAGCTCGAGTCCTCCACCAAGACGATGAAGGCGCTCGAACCGCTGGCCAACCAGGCCGCCCCGGTAGGCCGCCCCAAGGCTAAGAAGGCACCCTGGAAGGCCAAGACCGATGACAAACCCAGGTCCCAGGACCGGAGCGGAGATAGACAGCGACAGCCTGCAGGCCGAGGCAGAGCAGACCGCCGCACCTCTCCGCCGCCCTACAAGGCCAGGAGCGCTCCCAGAGGCCGAGGCCAGGGGAAGCGCAAATGACCTGCCCGGGCCGGGTCATCTTCCCCACCACACTCAGAGTTCAAGGCCAGAGGTGGGGATCACAGATCTCACCTCAGAGCCTGCGCTGAAGCGCTTAAAGGGGCCTATACACAGTGCTGTGAGCACCGTTGTACAGACCCCGAAAATTGTTATGTGCAATTCACATGTGTATGTTTTTCCACGTTGTTCAATAAAGAAAACAAAAAAACAAAAAACACAAAAAACAATAAAACCAACTCTGAAGGGCATAGGCCCAGTGGGAAAGATAACCCACACTGTGACAGCTTTAGCTGTCACAGGCCAGAAACTCCACGCCAATTTTTTCCAAACTCAATACCGAAAAAATTCACTAGAGGGAGACATTTCACACAAGGTAAGTCTTCCCCTAGGCAGGCCATGCACGACGCTGACAAGCACAGGGAACCCTTTGTCACGTCATCTGTCACAATGGCGGATATCCGGGGCTTCCCCGTGGATAATCCGTACAATTCAGACAGGATACAGGCTACAGTTCGCCTCGAAACCGCCCACTTCCAGGAAAATTATTTTCTCAGAAGCGAGCGGGCAAAAGGCCGCCATTCTGCAAGAGGAAATCAATTCATTAATGCAGAAAGGCGCCATCACAGAGGTGGCCCTCGACCAATCAATGAACGGTTTTTACTCCCGCTATTTCTTGGTAAAGAAAAAGGGGGGCGGACTCCGTCCCATTCTAGACCTGAGGGCATTGAATCGTCACTTAAAAAAGCTGCGATTCAAAATGCTTACTCCACCAGTCCTCCTACGCCTAATTCGCGAAGGGGACTGGTTTACGTCAATAGACCTGCAAGACGCATATTTCCACATTCCGATTTACCCGCCGCACAGAAAATTTCTGCGCTTCGGGTTCAGAGGAAAAGTGTACGAGTACACAGTCCTTCCCTTCGGAATGTCACTGAGTCCCAGAGTCTTCATAAAGTGCACCGCGGCAGCTATCGCTCCGCTCCGACAGCAAGGGATCCGTCTCGCTACATACGTAGACGACTGGATCCTACTTGCAAACTCCCCACGAGAAGCACTGTCGCACACACATCGTGTGCTCAGCCACCTCGACTCGCTTGGGTTTATAATAAACCACGAGAAGAGCATGCTTATGCCAACACAGTCAATAGACTTTATAGGCATAACACTGAACTCAATCTCTTACACGGCCCGCCTGAGCCAAGAGAGAATAGACGCAACACTGCAGTGCGTGGCGTCATTCAAAAGGGGACGCTCGATTCCTTTTCATGCATGCCTCCGGATGGCGGGGTTAATGGCCTCTGCGGTCTATTTAATCCGCCTAGCAAGGCTACATATGAGACCTTTCCAACGTTGGATAGGCTCTCTACATGTACCAATGCACCGTCGGCACCAGAAGGTAACAGTAACATCACAATGCATACTAGCCCTTCAATGGTGGTCAGACAGGAAAACCCTCTCAGAGGGCGTCCCCATGGGAAAGCCTCTGATCAGGAAAGTCATCACCACAGACGCCAGCATGACAGGCTGGGGAGCCACGATGGAAGGACTCACAGCCAGAGGTTTATGGTTGGGGCCACTACGTGCCCTTCACATAAATTACTTAGAGCTCATGGCAGTCTTCCTCGCCCTGAAACACTTCGAGCAGCGCATCCTGGGTTGCCATGTCCTAGTCAGGACAGACAACACCACGGCCATGTGCTACATCAACAGACAAGGTGGACTCAGGTCCCCTCGTCTTCATCAACTGGCTCAGAAACTGATCCTGTGGTGCAACACACGCGTCCTCTCAATAGTAGCGTGTCACGTCCCAGGTCTTCTGAACACAGGGGCAGACCTGCTGTCCAGAGGACCTCTCCGCTACTCAGACTGGTCACTACACCCTCATGCAGTGGCCCAGGTCTGGAGCAGGTTTGGGAAATCCAAGGTGGATCTCTTTGCCACAGAGGAGAACACGAAGTGTCCCCTCTTCTTCGCAATCAGGGGACCATCAACGTTGGGGCTAGACGCTCTGTCACACCAATGGCCCAAAACCCTTCTCTACGCCTTTCCCCCGCTATCCCTCATCAGCCCCACTCTGGACAGAGTGAGGACTCAGGGTCTGAAGGTGCTCCTAATAGCCCCGTCTTGGGGGGTCTGGAGGTCGGAAATAACCCCTCTCCTCTACGACCAGCCGTGGAGAATTCCCCTTCGAGCGGATCTCCTCTCTCAAGCGAGGGGGGAGATCTTCCACCCTCACCCCCAGGACCTAGACCTATGGGTCTGGCCCGTCAAAGGGTGATGTTGACTGCCGTGGGTCTACCTCCGAACGTAATCGAAACGATTCAGAAAGGCAGAGCCCAGTCAACAAGGGACCGTTACGACACAGCCTGGCGCGTCTTCGAGCATTGGTGCTCACGAAGACCAGACCAAACAGTCCCCTACCAGGCCTCAGTGATCGACGTCCTGTCATTCCTGCAGGAGCTCCTAGACAGCGGTCTAGGCCTCTCCTCAGTCAAGGTCCATTTGGCGGCAATTTCTGCCTGCCACCCGGGCTTTGATAACCAGACGGTGTGGAAGCACCCGCTGGTAAAACAATTCATGAAGGGTGTACGCAGGGAACATAGGACATGCAGATCCCTCGTTCCCTCGTGGGATTTGTCCCTGGTTCTAAAGGCTCTGGCTACAGCACCCTTTGAACCACTACAAACCGTGAGCCTCAAGCTCCTAACCCTGAAGGTGGCTCTCCTGATCGCACTCACGACAGCAAAAAGGGTCAGCGACCTACATGCGCTCTCGATCTCTCCAGACTGCATGAGGTTCGATGAGGGGTCGACCAAGGTCACCCTAAAGGCAAACCCTGCCTTCATTCCCAAAAATGCTCTCTCAGTGTGTGTGCCAGTGAACCTACAGGCTTTCCATCCCCCGCCGTTCTCCTCTGACGAAGACAGCAGGCTTAATTGCCTCTGCCCAGTCAGAGCTTTACGCATATACGCGGATAGACTGGCTCCTTTCAGACAAGGAAGCCAACTGTTCGTGTCCTGGGGTGCCAGGACCAAAGGAAAGCCCGTCACGAAGGTCACTATCTCTAACTGGATAGTGGAAGCCATCCGTCTGGCCTACACTAGCCAAGGCGTGGATTCCCCTCAAGCCCTGAGGGCCCACTCCACAAGAGGTGTGGCAGCTTCCTGGGCACTCTACAAGGGTGTCTCCATTCAGGAAGTCTGCACAGCAGCAAGCTGGTCTACACCCTCGACTTTCGCCACATACTATAACCTAGATGTGGCAGCGCCTTCGCTAGCGCACGCGGTCTTGGGGGCCGCTGCTCAGTAAAGCATCAGGGCAGCATAGCGCTGCCTCCTGCTCTCCACAAGGACTAGGTTCTGGACCCAAAAGGGTCCGAGCCCCTCCCAAAAGGTTTACCTGGGACCCACTGGAAGTTCAGGTCACGGGAGTTCATAAAGTCCCATAAACGAAAGGTATTTCGTGAAATTTCTATATAATACAACGTTAAAGGTTACTTTAGTAACCACGGTTGTATATATAAATTGAATGAAATACCTTTCGTGGAACGCCCTTCTGTTCTCTAAAGCAGAAGAAAAGTTCCGAATGAGGGCTGACGTAGCCACGCAGGTATCTATACGGGATAGGCGTGGCTTCCTACGTCACCCTTAGAGCCCAGGACAGCGAAAATTCTAGAATTTTCTGTCCTGGGAGTACATAAAATAATGTTCTGCAGCTAGGTTTTGAAGGAAACCTACCCCATAAACGAAAGGTATTTCGTTCAATTTATATATACAACCGTGGTTACTAAAGTAACCTTTAACGTTATCAGGGGCTTGAGGTGAGAAGTGTAAGGCAAAGCAGCTTGCAAAATATTGCTCAATCTCCTCCATTATAAGCAGTCGGTAGCCTGGCACTCAGCCTGTATTTTTATTTTGTTTCACTTTATTATTCAGACTGAAAGCCCTTCCCACGACAGCATGTTTCTGGGATGGGCGTTGCAAAAGCGGCAGTCTTCGGCAATGGGTTCACACCAACCAATCAAAATAGTAGCAAAGCAGATGACGTCGTTGTCAATGCGGTTGGTAACCAACAAACACAGTCAACAAGCGCTACTGCATTTAAACAAACACGGTAAAATACGTTGGATGATGATGTCTCTAAAACCTGTCGTTTCTGTAAATAAACTATTTATCATAGTGCGATTTGATTTAATATCCAGATCGATACGGTCGCGAGTTGCCACAGTGAGGGCAGCCATGTTTGTTGTTTGACATCATCGAGTTGAAACGACGCTGATGGCCAATCAGCCGCTGTATCAGATTTTCAACCGAGTCAAACACCGCCATAGACAGAGTCACCACAACTGAATCGCCAGAACATGATTGATATTTAATGGGTGTGGCTAGTGATTAAGGGCTGGAGCCAGGCTAGGCAGTCGATCTATTTGGAGGAGAAGGTGCTTCCTGTACCCATAATCTTTCTCCGGTGTTGGTAATATGGCAGACCGAAGGGTATGACCACTGTTGACTGTGAATAAGTTCATGTGCATGTGTTGTTTACATTCTGGACTTGTTTGGATTCAAGCACAGAGACACATGTTGTTTCGAGTGTGCAGGACATCAGAAGCAAAATGGACTCAAATAAAGAAATGTATTTTATTTACACACTTTAATTTTAGTGCGTGCGTGTGTGCGTGTGTGCGTGCGTGTGACCCGTGCGTGCGCATGTGTGTGTGCACGTGCATGTGTGTGTGCGCGTTTGTGCAGATGTGGAGAAATACCATCAAAGATCTCCAGTTCATCAAACTGTTTCTCGCTGTGAAACATCTCAACATAGATGCTGATCGTATAACCTAGAAAAGAACACATTTTGGAGTCACAGGATTTCACGATATGCAATTACAAATAATTAGAACAAAAGTGAACATAATATACTCACACACACGCACACACGCACACACGCATGCAGCACAGCACAAATACACATACTGAGTGGACTCACTTACCAGGTAAAATATGCAAGAGCCAGGAGCATGTCTGACTGTTGGGATAGTTGCTGGGATACCCTGGACTCAGAATCACTCCTGATGATGAAGTCCGCTCCTCATTGGCTGGGCACTGGGCTGGAGTGGACAGATAAGGGAGACAAAAGCCACGACACCATGACTTATTTGGTTTTCACTTATCCGTTCGCTCCCTCTTTTTCCTTTGTCTCTACTTTGTTGTAGTGTTGCCGCTTCCATCCTTTCTGCTTCCCATCTGTCCTTTTTCCGTTCATCCAATTAGTTATTGTCCTTGGGACATTTTGCAGAGCAAATTTAACACACTAAACTCAGAGAATACAAGCGGCAGCTAATTTAATTCCTTCAATACACCATGGGACAACTGAACCATGCTCTCATTCTTAGGACCGCAGCGTAGAGGCATTGTGTGGAAGCCAGCAACAACGGGGAGCAGTGGAGAGACTGCCTTCACTGCCTAGTCCAAAATGCTGCTGCGTGCCACCTCACAGGCACAAAAAGTCGGACCATATTATTTCCCCAGAAAAAAAACAGGGGCTTTGGAATGGCCTTCCCCTTCATATTAGGGGATTCCACCCAGTCAGTCGGTTTTGAAGTCCTTTTTAACTTTATTACTGCCGCTAGGAGGTGCACACCTAAGGAACGCCACCCGTCCGCTCTAACTCTACTATCCTTGTTTCCTTTCCGGGTTATTCAGGGAGGTGGGGGCTTTTGTTGTGAGCACAGTGATCAGTCGCATTAGCTCAGACCCCTTAGCTATCATTACAACCAGTTACATGTGCTCAGCGATGCGATACAAACTCGCAAATGATTTACGATCGGCAGGATGCGCGACGGCTCACCATGGACAGCGCTCAAACCTTTTGAGATACAGCGCTTTGAAATGGAGGTTCAATGGAGCTGGATTTAAAAATCCCATAGCTGGTGGGGATGGAGGCTCTCCATACTAACCGGAGCAATGATGTAAAAGGTAAATTGACGGTCCCCACTTTCATATATGGAGTATACGGTTGTCTAACCTGATTTTCTGGTGGGATTTTTGAGCAATTTGTGTGAAATGTTCTACACACAATCTATGTTCCATTATCTGAAATCCCGGAAATTTGTACAACAAATATAGCTGCAAGCAGCGATAATAGGCACTTTGAACAGGCATAACTCATAACTCATGCCTCGTCCGTCCGTCTGTCTGTCTGTCTGTCTGTCTGTCTGTCTGTCTGTCTGTCTGTCTGTCTGTCTGTCTGTCTGTCTGTCTGTCTGTCTGTCTGTCTGTCTGTCTGTCTGTCTGTCTGTCTGTCTGTCTGTCTGTCTGTGGTACGTACAGCTACGTACAATACTGCTGGGTGACCTAAAGTGGCACTGTTGAGCAGCCTAAAGGGGCTTATTGCTTGGTCTTAAATTCTTTGGAAAAAAAATACTTTTTTATTTCTAGGATAAAAGAAAACCGAGATCCACATGCTTTGATTTATTGTATATCTAGCCACAGTAGCACAAGCACCTACACACCTCTCCATTCAGCCGACCATGCACCTCCACCCCACCCCATTAAAACAACAATAGCCGCCCACGTATCCCCCACACCCTGGGGAGAGAGACGTTAACAGACTGATCAGGATATTATAATCCCCTCAGAGACTGAAATATATACTCCTGGCTGTGAAGACACGGATCAGCGCATGTGGATCTTTGCTTTGCAATGCAGAAAACAAGGAGTCTGTAGTCCTCCTGTGCATTAAAGAAGCCATGACTGTTGGAGCAGGGATACTATGGGCGGGGCCGGGGATATAGATGAAGCAGCAGAAGCAGTCGCATCAACACACACTGTTAAGTTACCGCGACTAAGACTACATTTCCTGTCAATATTATTCAGTGTAAAATCTAGGTCATTGGGAGGTATAGGGAGACGCTTTATTGTGAAGGGCCCTTCACGGCGCCCGCCGGAAAGATAGTGTTTAAACTGGGCTGTTTACTGGCGCACGTCACAGAGTACCGACGTATTTGCTCCGGTCTGTCAGGTGTGGCTGTGAACTGCAGACTCTGCAGTCGCTTGGTAAAGTTGAGTTTTGATTATTTTCCCCTCTTTGGGTAATCAGTCTTTGAACTGTCAATCTCGCTTTGGGGCATGGCCCTGAGTCCCTCCGCCATTGACTATACGGTATACGGACAGGTCCTGGACCTGGTGAGGGCAGGAGTGGACCATGGTGAGACGTAGGAGGGGCCCGGACAGGAGTCAACCCACAGAGCCTAGTCCTTCCATGCGCCAGATTAATATACCTCCCAGTCCCGGCAGAGCAGTTCCGGAGCAACGGATTGTGGCCCTCATTTATCAAAGCGGCGTACGCCAAAATATGGGTGCACGCCGGAATTACCGCAATTTTCGGCATTTATCATTTCCGCAAAACCTTGAACTTGAACGTGAGCCAGGACAAAAAACACGTCAGCTCGGGAGCTGTCGTAGGCTTTGTCCTCAGCTGTTTTTTTGTCGTACACAAGCGGAGCAGCATTGTCTGAACTGCTGACTGGCTGTCACAGGCATCTAAACATATGTTTTCACTCCTAAAAAGTATAAAACTAATAATACATGTGAAAAAAATATATTTTGTAAAGGCATGTCATATGAAATTGGTAGGATATTTCTGTGTGCAAGCAATTAAAATCGCGCAATTAAAAACAATGTTACAAGTTTGCTTAAGCCATTTAAACAGTGTTTTACATGAGCGCATACCGTAGTCCTATATACGAGGATTTGCGCTGCCTGTGCTGGAATCCCCCTGCCCCCCCCACCTGGAATAGTATCATGACATGGATCGAGAGGCATTTGAGGGAGACTGCAGCTCTGCAGTCAAGTAGGGTAGGCTACTGTAGCCTAATCTACAGCAGGCCGATGTCTTTCTGGAGTTACGGTATGTGCAATCTCCTCCTGTTTAAGGATAAACCCGACGCGTCGCTCGAATGCCAAATGTGCCGTGCCAGCGCAAGTGGGGACGCATCGGAGATAGGTAGGCTAACCCAGCCAGCCCACCACCACCATGCAGTGCCAGTGCCACATGAGGCTGGTTTAGGCCTCACTCAGACCTTTACTGCATTGCTGTATGCTTGTTGGATGAATGTTGTGTAGTGTCATGGCCGCCCCAATGCATTTCCAATGGGAGTCACATGGTTTGACACAACATTTGTGTTGTATGAGGGGGAGGGGCGCAGTCGAAACACAGCCGAAAGCCATACAACAGCTTGTAGTCCAAAATGTGGACTACAAACCATGTGACTTCCATTGGAAATGCATTGGGGCGGCCATGACACTACACAACATTCATCCAACAAGCATACAGCAATGCAGTAAAGGTCTGAGTGAGGCCTTAGGCTGCACATTCATATAATTGACAGTTGACAGCCCAGCCACTGTACTAGCGAGGTAATCTAAATAGATTGTCATAAACGTGCATGGTCACGGTGTCATGGACGGACCACAGTGATAGAGACAGACAGACAGGACATAGGAGAGGAGAAGATGCACCTATTTGCAAAACAGCAGCGTGTGTGTGTGCGCCTTGTTATTTAATTCATGGTTCACAGGTTCAGGTTTTCGTTCACTAATATATCTTGTTGTATATTAAATTAAAAAGACTTTAACAATTTAATATGTAAACAACACACAGTGACAGTTGCTTGCAGCAAGTTGCGAGATGTGCGTGCGGGGGGGGGGGGGGGGGGATTGGGGGGTTGAGGCGGGCAGCAAGGCAAGTGGGGGAAACTTTTTTATTCATTTTTCCATCGTGGAACCATGGTATCCATGCGTTGTTTGGTCGTATTGCAGTTGTGCATGTCGCAAAAACGAGGACGAGGCTTGATTTCATAGGGCGTGCCAGATTGATTTCAGCCGTCACATTTATCACTGCTAGGAATGAAATTAAGGTAGGATCAGCTGTTTGCGATCATTTTATAAATGCCGTGGCGACGTGAGTGTACTACAAAACCGACGCTCGAATTTGGGGCAGATTTTACACTATTGATAAATAAGGGCCTATGTGTCCCTGTTTTAGTCCCTAGTGGGTCTGATCGAGGGTAGCCACTGGGACGTAAGTCGGGACTTGATCGCCCCGGCTGGGTCACCTGAGTGAGGGGTAGGCCTATAATGTTATGCGGGAATGCCTACTGACTGGTAAAAAAAACCTTGACAGGCCATGCATCCAAACAGAAAAGTCCTGTCTTATTGCATTGAACTACATTAAATGACGTTAAACTAGGGGTGTAACGATAATAACTATCGAAACTTTTAATTAAAAAAAGTATATCGTTATGTAAACAGCAAATATCGTATCGTTTGACTTTGTATCGTATCGTTTTGCAATGGAAAGAATCGGTATTGAATCGGTATCGAATCGATACCAATACTAAGTAGCCTACTTGTGCATTGTATTTAGCAATTTTAAGAAGAAAAAATAAAAATATGGGTTTAACTACTTTTCCATTCCATATAGCTACACTACAAATTTGACTGAGGGACTGCCATTGGATTTCGTTGAATTTTCATTTTTTCACGTCATATGAAAGAAGGGAATCATAGCTTAGACATATTGGTTTATAGAGTAATGTCTTGCAGAAAACAGCGAGTTGAGAAAACAGGCTTGATAGGCTCACTTCTGTGGTCTCTAACATTACACCTAGCTAGTGCTACATGCATTTATTTCATATTTACATGTCGATTTCAGCTCTGATATTTATTTCAGACATGCTCTAGTATGTGAAGAGTCTGCTATTAACTCTTTTTGGATAAAATATAAATAAATTCAGTGTTTCTCCTCTGGTGAAAAGCTGGAGGTTGCACGATGGCAGGCTCTCAGTCAAATCTGCAGATAGAAGTGTGACCATGGTCGAATGTGTGTATTCTCGGTGTTCATGTCAAGGTGTGGGTTTGTCCATTATGTGTTAAAATAAAATGTCCATCTATTTGCCAGAGAATCACTGTGCAGCGATGCAAATAGCCTGCATCCTTAAACTCACTAAATTGAGAAAGGACGCAATCATGTCACCCTCCGGGGGGTCATGGGATGCAATGCTGTACTCCGTACTGTACTCTATAACGTCATTGAAGTAGGACTCATAAAATGTCCCTGGGACCCATCTATAAAAAACACCCCTGTGTACCAGGACATTACATTGAAAACCTATTTACCGGTACACTGTGCATGTGCATACATAGTTACATACCCTCTATTTATCTGTTCATTACAATTCCATACACCTCACCAAGTGAAAATATGCAAAACACGTACTTAAGGACAAAACCTGATGCAGAGCTGTCTTTTATAACCTTCAGCAACAGATGCACATGCAGTAAAGGCCACAAACCACAGACGAAAAACAGTCTAAGTCCAAATTTCATTCTGACCCCTCCACGAAAAGGCCTCGTTGTCCTGACCCCTTATCTATCATTTATACATTATGGATAAATAGTGTGGACTGTTTTTCGTCTGTGGCATTAGGGATGTCCCGATCACGTTTTTTCACTCCGATCCGATTCCGATCATGTGATTTTGAGTATCCGATATTTATATTATTGAAATGGCGATATCACAATAGTACAATATCCAAAATCACAGACAATATCCAATCTAACATCATGATATGGATATAATATTGATACTAGGGATGTCTCGATCACGTTTTTTTTTTGCTCCCGATCCGATTCCGATCATTTGAAAATGACGTTATCGGCCCCGATTTCCGATCACGTGATCGGATCGGGACATCCACAATCAGAATATATTCGCTGCTAAAGGATTTACAAATCGGACAAATTCCATGTAAATGGAATGTAAAAGGGACAAGGACTGGCAGATATGGATATCTTTATATACTGTATGGGCATAATAGAGCATACTATCATTATAGATTTTGACAACCGACAACGTGTTGATGTGCGGTGGGCTTGTCGACATCTATTTTTGGTACCTTTTGCAAAGTTTAAAATACAGTAGGAAATTAATGTATGGAGAGAAAAAATATGAAATATGGAGATACAAGGTTTCTGCCTGACAGCGTCAATATGTTTCCCCATTTGTGTTCCTTTTAAAGTAGGCTACTTTGATACCCACAATGATTCTGTCCTATAGTCACCAATCCCCATCGTCACCTTATAAGCTGCCATTATATTAAGGCCTTGCAGGGTAGATAGACACCAGAGCCCTTCTCTCTTTGTGACGACTGCTTACATAATGAGACGACACACAAAGGGAGCATAAGATCTAAGACCAACTTATCTGGGACCTGGCACTTATAATGTGTGTCCTCTGGAGACCTCTCTTTAGACTGTCGGCTCCATTTTCTCCTGGTTTACAAAGGAAAAGATATAGGCCGTTTCCTCATCTCTGACAGTGGTGAGATTGAATGTCTTTAAGGCTCGAGCTTAAAAGAAAAGTAGTTCAAGCACACAGCAGCACAAGACACCACCACACTTAACCCATTCAGGCCTGACGTCGAAATTAAAATGTATTTTTTTCTGAAAAAACTTGTGTTTCTATATCCGTGGAGCTCAATATTTCATGTCAAGGACCCCAAAAATGATATGTAATATGCCTCCGGCCCCCATTTGAAAATATGTTGTTCCAGGGCCCCCCCCCCCCCAGAAGCAAAGATTTGAGTTAAAAACATTCGTTCTGAAAAAATATATATTACAAATTTTTGCCACATTTTCACGATTTTTCAAAAATAGCAGACCTACAAGCTCGTAGCGCGCCACTCGGTGGCGCGCTATGCGCTTGTAGATCTGCTATTTTTCAATAGCT
Source organism: Electrona antarctica (assembly GCF_951216825.1). NCBI lineage: Eukaryota > Metazoa > Chordata > Actinopteri > Myctophiformes > Myctophidae > Electrona > Electrona antarctica. Next base: position 11,858,775 of record NC_136808.1, on the reverse strand, counting down.
AAATTATAACACCAAAAGGCGTTCCCGCCCAGAATGGGTTAACAGATTTATAATTTTACTCAGAAACATCAGGGCCCACAACTTCTAAACCACTTACACCTAACCGTGATCTCCCATCAGACCCATGGGTCTATACTTGGTCCCCTCCTTTTGTCCATCTACACCAAATCTCTGCCAAAATAGCCGATCTACAGTGCAAGCTGAGCTCACGGCAAGTCACATCGTGGTGCATTGTGAGCTGGTAGATTGGCTATTTTCATCCACCTAACCATACTTCAACTTCACACAAAGGGAGCCGAGCTAAGTTGTCTGGGACGGCACTTATAATGTGTGTCCCGCAGAGACCTCTCTTTAGTCTGTGGGTACCATTTTCTCCTGGTTTACAATGGAAAAGAATATACTGTTGCTCATCTCTGAAATTGAACGTCTTTAAGGCTTTAACCTGAGATCAGATTCTAAAAATGTCTTCTACATCCTGACAGTTTTCTGAAAAAGCTATGTTTCTATGTCAGTCGTTCTTTGATTTTTCCAAAATAGCAGACCTACAAGCTCGTAGCGCGCCACTCGTTGGCGCGCTATGAGCTTGTATAGATCTGCTATGTTTTAATAGCTAAAGCATAACATAATGCTAACAGCAAAAGGGGTTCCCGCCCAAAAAGGGTTAAGGCTCAAAAAGGCAAAACAATAAATACAAAAAAATATATATATATGTAAAATGTAAAAATGTATATATATATATATATATATATATATATATATATTATTATATGTATTATTATTATTATTATTATTTTTAACACAGCAGCACAACAAAACATTTCAAGCTTAAACCCAATAGTCTCAGAAACACCAGGAGCTACAAATAGCACTTCCTATAAGTGCAAGTTAAAAGGTACTATTTTAATACATGAAGGTGTCATTCAGTCTAGCAAGAACCACAGCTTCCTCTCGGGGTGAGAATCCTAAGCCCCTGAGCGCTGTGCCTGCCAGCATGACAAACGGCTGTGCTACTGATCCTCCAGATTGAAAAGCATCCCTGGCATTAGATGTAGAACTCATGAGGAATAATGTGTCAAGTCCAGAGCCAAATGTTTCTTTCAACTTCAGCACACCACCAAACTAACACTCTTGTTTTTTGTTTAGTTTTTTGTTTGTTTTTCATTCCAGAGTGACAAATTGCCCATTTCGGTGATTTACTGTCGTCTTTAAATATGCGTTTTGGGTTATAGCCTATTTCTTCTTTTATTCAACAAGAACAAGAAAATAAATTTAAAAACAAAACAACATATTTCACTTGCTTTAAAACATGAAAGATAGATCATCCATCTCGTTTATTATAGAAATAATCTTTTATGGTAGTCATTACAAGACTAATAGTATTTCACTCTGCAAGAACTTTCACAAACGCCTTTTTGGTGACTTTGTGACTTTGAGCCTCTATTAGCTGACGCTGTGATCCACTGTCACTACCCAGTGTCTAAGTTTTGGACACGCATGATTACAAACAGGCACGTGCAGGGGTGTTTACTCATGTTTACTCATTTTTCCCCCCCAGTCCACATATAAGGGCATGTGGGGGGCCAATAAGGGCTTATGTGGGGGCGCAATAAGGGTGGGCCTATTCAGTATTTAAGTCCGACGTCATTTTGTAGTGCTACGTTACGTCCGGGTCCAAGTGGCACCAGCTCCCGTCCGCATCTCATTGTAAATAGAATATCTAAACGCGTGAATCTTTTTACAATGACGTTATTTTTCAGAAAGGAAGCCATTGAGGGTTAAAATGGGTCTTAATGCTTCCAACTCGAGTAGAATTATTAATGTTTTGTACAAGTTTCCATGACAAAAAAAAATATGATGTGGACTGGAGACAATAAAGACTATTATTATCATTATTATTGAAGGTGGTAACAGTCCATTTGCTCAGTAAAATATTTCGGGGGCATATTTAGAATGTTTGCAGGCTTGAGTATGTTGAATCTAGTTTGCATTAATGAGGATTTAGTTGACACAATTAAATAAAATGGCGATAGTATTCCGTGTGGGGCAGATGGCCTGTCACAGCCAGATTTGGGAGAGCAGCGCAGCTTTGTTGTTGCGAGGAAAGCGGTAAAATTAGACTTTCGTGGTTGTTTTCGTCTCAGATTTAGTCCGACGGAGCGTCACAGTATAACTCTATGGGGACACAAAAGCGAGACAAAAGTAGGACCCGGAAGTATCTCACGTGCCCGCGCTCACGTCACAGCTAAAATACTGAATAAGGGCCATTGGCCCTTCAAGACGAACATTTGACAAGCAATGATAATTCCACTATCATAATTAGTATTTATAATTATGCTTTTAATGCTTGCTGCCATCAGTCAGTTTTAGTTTCAGACTAATGAGAACGCATTGCTTATTTTACTGTCCAATGACATGAAATGGCAGAAGCGACGGACCACGCAAAAAATACCACCCTCAAAATTCGCGCACACACACACACACACACACACACACACACACACACACACACACACACACACACACACACACACACACACACACACACACACACACACACACACACACACACACACACACACACACACACACACACTTTGGTTGACAAGAGTTTCATGTTGTTATATATTATAAATTAAGAGCCAAAGTTCTGGTCCATCATGTTTTATCAAGGCTGGATTATGGTGTAAAATATTCAAAATAAACTGAATGAAGATGGTAAACATTTCTAATACTAAAATGTTTAGGGTTTTCTTTAAAACAAACATGGTCTACTAGCTACAACCTTATTTCGAGACTATGGTTGAATGTGTGAAACCAACCACTAATTATTTGTGGTACAAAGGAGCTCGAAACCCGATCCCTCCCCCAAAAAGAAAGAAAGAAAAGCTTATGAGTACCGGTATCAATAAGCTTTTGGCTTATCAAGCATGGCGGCCCATGACGTCATGTTTAAACAATCAAGATAAGAGGCGATCAAAGAAAGAAATCTAATCGCTCATGCTGGCACAAACATGTTGCTCTGAAAGTGCCATGCCAACCAACGCTGCCCGGGTAAACAATTACGCTTTTATAATGACGCATGTACATGCATTAACCTGTCAACCTGCCAAAAGTAAAAAAGGTCAATTGTCTTCCCGTCTGTTAGAAAAGTACTGTATTTGAAGGCCCTAACTAGTAAAATATACCAGTTCTGTTCAGAATGTATTGTCGTCTTTCCTCAACATAATAGATAATGCTCGATAGTGGACTCGATAAGAAGACCTTATTGATAAGAAGACCTTATCGATCAGGCTCGATAAGCCGATAAGGTGCTCGTTATCAATAAAAAATCACACACGTGTGAACTGAGTGGTGCAACTCCCCTCTCCCCCTGCCTCTCTCTCTCTCTGTAATTAGCAGGCAACAGTGCAACACTATCTCTCTCTCTCTGTTTATGGCACAACAGCGCCACTTTTGCCCCTACTGGTACTCTAAACATTGGGACATAGTCCCATAGGGGCATTGCTGTTCCTTGGAGTGGTGGCACCACTCAAAAAAATAACAAGCTCCATCCATACAAATGAATGGTAAAATCACTTTAGGGAACCATGTGGAAGGAGGGGGATCTGTGAATGGATACAGGGAGATGGTGTGACAGCTTGATCTTACCTTGACAACTTGGAGGTGGAGCTTCAAAAAGCAAATGGGAGTTCAGTTTACAGGTGAGCTCGGCCTTTCCAACGAGGGAATACCCAGGGAAACAGCGATACTTCACAATATCTCCTGGCAGACAATAAAAACAACAAAAAGCTATATATTGCAGTCTAAAATTAAAGAGCTGTTACAGTAGACATTTAGCTGAAATTATATTTTATTTGACTAAACTTACATGGCATTATTGTCAGTAGTTGACTGAATTGATGCAATGTGACAAGATTAAAATTTTATAGGAGATTTCCATCAAAAGGTTAGGTGTCAACTGATACAAGAATAAATTAAAAGTGCCTTAAAACGTGAGTTCCGTGAGTGCTGGTTTTCTCTTTGAGAAATGTTCCTGTTACATCAAAAGGTTATGCCTATCATTCACAATAGTGTGGGAAATGAATACTTCCAACAAGTTATTTAGTGGTGATGTGTCACGATGCTGCCTCTAGAGTCTAGACTGCACCTAAGGATTCTTTCTCCATTCTAAGGCAACGTTCAAACTGGCAGCGGGAATCCAATATTGTACCTATCCAGATTGGAATCCGATTGTTCAAGTCAGAACAGCAAAACACTGATTTTTGCTAATATAATTTGAACCACATTTATTGGTTTCACGATTCAAATTGGATTATGTGTCTCGACACTCGGGTCAATGCCGCATCTGATCTACAAACTTGTAGTTCTGCTATTTCCGTTTCGTGGACAGAGAGGAGGTCCAAGTCTGTGGACCGCAGGTTCCGTGACCAGGTCTGCGGAAGAGCCCTGAGGTGCCAAACATTATCAAAATATTTTTTGCAAACGGGAATACATTATTGGTGTGCGGATTTTAGTGCTTTTTCATTAGCATGTTATGCCTACAAAACAGCAGAAGACACAGCACTTTGTGGCAGGTTATCTTGCCCAGCGTTACCAGGGCTATTGCTTATTGTTTGTCTTGGTAGGTACTAGCAACATCTCTGTCACTCTCTTGTCTCCCAAATCCATCTCATCCCTAGGGCTCTGTATCACTTTCTCACAGTCCTCCCTTCTCTCTGTCTGAATTTGCGCTGATTAAGTGTCTATATTTGGGCATAAACTGGGCACACAAACAGAACCATAGACATCTTGATTTGTATATATATATTTGCACGCACGCACGCACGCACACACGCACTTGTTATTTATAGCAGTATATACACATTTTAAAGTTTTTTTTGTTACCTATCTGGAAGTCCTCATCTTCAAAAATCATCTCAGCATTTTCCACTGGAGCGGGAGGAGGGCATTTCTTCAGGCGGTATGCTGGGGAGAGCAGTGGAAAATCATTACAAGGGTAAGTGGAATTCAGCAGAAGAATTTCTATATTAAAACACACTGCAACAGTATAAAATATTATTAAGGGACCAAGAAGTCCCAAAGGGACTTGGTCCCTTATTGTTTTTGTATTTCTTCTTCTTCTTCTTCTTCCGCCAAAAATAGCAGTTCTGGCTGAACCGTGCAGTCGGTTTTCGTGAAACGTGGGAATCTGGTAGAGGGCCATGCCAGACGGTGACTAAGCGAAGCCCATGACCATTGGCCAAAGGGTGGCGCTATAGCACTACATTGAAAATGCAATGCATGACCGTTGGCAATGAAACATTGATACACATATGTGTCTCCTCATGCCGAACAACTTTCGTGCTCTGACTTTTGACCTCTGACCTATAGATCACCCGCCATTTTGAATTATATGAAGACAAAAAACAGTTAAAATCTATCTCCTCCCAGGATCAAAATGCATGAAAACTTCTACATGTAAACTTTGGACCTATACGGACAAAAAAATCATTTTAATCATTAATCATTTTTAAGTGAATTTTTTTTTTATGAGCCAATGAAAATTGCTGTTTTGTGAAAATTCTTCTTCTGCCCCTAATACATACATGCAGCGTCATATGCTTATGCAACTTTACAGTATGGTAGAGGGTCATGCCAAATAGCACTGAAACCAGTCTTACTCCAATTGGTCAAAGGGGGGCGCTATGGCAATTTTTTTGAAAATGAAACCTTTGAACAGGCATAACTCAGGCCCCATTTGGCCAAAAGCCATGACACTTGTTTCCACATGTTCCTTGACTCATGAGGAACACATCTGTCACTTTGACCAGTAAGCTCCGCCCTCAGATTTTCTGCCATTTTAAGCAGTTTAAAAAATGCTTATACCTGATTTTCTGCCTGGATTTTTTAGCAATTTGCGTGAAACGTTCTACACACAATCTATGGACCATTATCTGAAATCCCAGTTAAAGAGATGTTTGTACGTCAAAAAATTGACAGCAAACACACTGTAGTAATGGATAAAGACATCCCTAAAACCAGGACACACATAATTGTCATCAAAAACACTAAATGATTTTGCTGTTTACAATAAGACAACTGATTGTGTCTGGATAGCACAGTCGGTTTAGCTCTCGCCTTTGGACCACAAGGTTGTTGGTTCAAATCCTGCCTTATCGCTGCATGCAGCTATATTATATTTTTTATTTTTGTGTGTGAACATGACTGGGGCATTTCTTCACAAGAGTGTTATTAAATACACAAGTATTTGCTTCCACTTGATTTCACAATCACTACATGAGTCCATATTGTGGCCACAACTGTACCCCTTGTCATAACAATGAGTTTAACCGCGACCATGGAATCCTCTTCGCGTTTGAGTATTAAGGACGCGCTGTGATTGGCCAGTACCCACTTTGAGAGGCAGTCGGGGCAAACGGTCTCGCCAGAACATGACTTACTGCTCTGTCCATATCGGGTCGCAACTCCAACGGCCCCGAGTCGGCTAAGCACACCTCATCACCTCCTCTAAATGGAACCATGTCCTCAATGAACTGTGGGGTGCCCCAAGGAAGCATACTAGGGCCGCTTTTATTCCTATTATACAGTACATTAACGACATGAGTGCTGCCTGTAATTGTAAATTGTTCCTGTTTGCAGAAGACTCAGCACTCCTGATTTCGGGAGAAAACAAAACACAGGTTGAGGAGGCACTCAGCTCAGAACTCACCAATATCCGAACTTGGCTTACAGATAACAAACTCTCATTGCATCTTTGTAAAACAGAATCCATTCTTTTTGGGTCCAACCATTCCCTTAAAGACCACTTCACCACTTTTCAACTTATCTTCATATAATTGGTCCACAGTCCTCACTAATGTTCATGAAATACCAACATTTTTTTCCTACTCAGTCTGTGTCTCATAGGAGGGCTGTGGGCAGTTCAGAAACCCATCCACCAGTGACATCATCGTTTTAAACAAGATTAAAAATATATATATATTTAGATTTATATTATCATGAGAATGATGGCTTCCATTATCGTATTGCAACTTTTCAGGAATAGAAAGCCTGCAGTTTCTATTAGCTTCGAATCCCCATCGATGATGTCACTGGTGGATGGGTTTCTGAACTGCCCACAGCCCTCCCATGAGATACAGACCGAGTAGAAAAGAATTGTGGTATTTTATCATGAACATTAGTGAGGACCAATTATATGAAGGCAGGTTGAAAAGTGGTGAAGTGGTCCTTTAATAGGGTAAATGTAAAGGGTCAGTGTTGATGACATATATAGTAATCTCTAGCAAAGAAGAGGTTACATATCTGGGCTGTATCCTGGACAATAAACTGACGGGTGAAGGCATGGCAACAAGAGCGATCAAAAGAGTAAATCAAAGAACAAGATTCTTGGGCAGAATCTCCTCCTTTGTTAACAAGGGCGCTCTCAGGACACTAGCTGGAGCCCTTATTTTAATATGCCTGCACCTCCTGGTTCTCCAACATCTCAAAGAAAATAAGCTCCAGACCTCCCAAAACAAACTAATCAGACTTTTGCTAGGCCTAGGGCCCATGGCCCATGACCCACCTCTGTGCAAGTCAAGCAACTGAAAATGGGACTAGCATTTAAGATTGTTAATGCAGCTCTACCCTCCATTCCCTCAGTGCCCATTTACCACAGCCATAATACTAGAGGGAGCGTAAATAATGATCTGGTGCCACCCATTTTCAGAACAAATATGGGTAAATTCACCTTTCACAGCACTGCCACTCAAGTGTGGAATGCCCTACCCCCTTCCCTCAAAACAAGCAGATCATTGGTTTCCTTTAAAAAGGGTCTGAAAATTCACCAATTCAATTTCATCAGGTCAAAGGGAGAGAAGGTAATTGCCCTACCTCTTTACCCCCCCCCCCCCCCTTATCAATGTATTTTTATTCCAACCTGCATGTACATGTAGATTTAATGTGTTTGAGAAATCTTATGTGTTTGTTGTCACTGTTGTCATTGTGAATGAATGCATGGGACCCGAATGGAAACAAGACCGCAAGGTCTTGTGCTGTCCTTTTGGACCAATGCTGTGCTTGACTGTACCCTGTATACTGTTTGCATCTTATTGTCTAAAACAATTATCAATCAAAATTATCAATCAAAAACCGACCAGAAGTCTAAAAAAACATATAAAAAGAAAAAGAAAACCAGTAAGATGCCCTGAAGGCGAGAAACAACAGAGCTTCTTAATAATGCACAGTTAAGAAGCAGGAGTTAAACTATTAATCTGGTGTCCGTGAGGTCAGATGTAGAGTTGCTGGCCGGCTCCATATATGCAGATCTAAGCGTTTGATAAGGTCCGATCAACATAATATGGAATCAATTCTGTATTGGCCATATATGGGGCGTGTCTCACTAGTGTGACGGACGCGAGATGCAGGTTTTCATAGTAAACTGCAACCTATGGTCGCAACAAGATAGTATCGGCTTGGCCTTCCAGTCCAATCTTTTAGCTATCAATTTGTGAACAAAGCTGCTCAAATCACAATGCAGTGTTCTGTATAGCAGAGCCTCTGGCATCAACATGAGCCGTGCTCTGATGAACTGGACAAAACAACTCTGGCCTCTCTGTACAGCCAGCTGTGAGGCGAGAGTGCAGGGACTGTCAGTACTGCCAGCTGTGAGGCGAGAGCGCTGGGACCGCCACAAATGAAAATGAGGTTGTATAGCGATCATTGTCTACCTATAATGCACTAAGGTAGTAGCGAGGCATCATTTGCGTTTTAGTAATGTTTCACTTGTGATCGTGGACGTTTGAATCAGTGAATATATATACCATAACGCGTCATGGTTGTAACATGCACGTTATCTCTTGATTGGTCAACGCCATCATGACGCCATCGCGTCAGTATGTGTACAGCAACGTACTCTACGTGCCCAGGAAGTTTGAAGTGTTTACCTTCATCCTACGGGGAGTTATTGGCGAAAAACTGACTTTTCTCAAAATGCGTAAAATTTTACACCTGGAGTATATGTGGGCTACAATTATTTTCTTTGATGTTGGTGAATAAAAATCCACATGGATGTCTTCATGCTTATGTTCTTCATTAGTTTGCATCGTGTTTAGACGGAATGCACGTTCATTCTGGTCTGTAGCAACGGCAAAGAACAACTTGCAAAAGTGGGTCAATTGTAACACACGCCTATCCATTAAATACCATTATAAGTCATATTTCCATATTTGACATATTGGCCAATATTATATGTTCAGTCAGTTGTCTTTCATTACAGAGTGTATTCTAAATTAGTTTAGGGTTGTATAACATCGTACAACTCAATCAATCAAACGTTTGTTTAATCAATGTATTTTCCCATTGAACTGACTCAAACGCCCAAACTGGTACACCCGGTACTATTTAATATTTCCCTTATGTTTGATACATTTTCGTATCACATCCATGGTATGAAAACATTGTTAAGGAGTTGCTTCAATGAAATATAATTGCTTTAAGCTGAAAACAATATGTTTAATGGTGTTTTTTAGCATTGTTACATTTATCACGCATGCCGTTACAATTAATCCGATATGCGCAGCAAATGTAACACTGGAACAGCGTCCACGTTCGGTTTAATAACTCCCGACCTGTTTTATCAATTGAAAAACTTGAAGTGGTTTATGGTAGCAGACATGTGTAAGTTACATTATGTAGATAAACGGATCTCTGAGTAAAACAATGAAACGTGCAAAGTGTTACAACCGTGGCGGCTCTCCCCTACATCAAAAAACCTAGGCCAATAATGTATTGACCCAGACTCCTCAGTGTCCACATTTCTGCCCATTACATTTCTACTTCTATTTGAAAAACAATCCGTCTTTGGGGTGCATTTTTTGATGGAGGACAAGTGTCTGTCTGAAGCAGTCTCTAACCCTACAATGTTTTCTCAAATGGGAGTTTGGAATAATGGAAGGAAATCAGACTTCTACAGCAAATATTTAATTCATAACATTGATGTTTCACCCACCAAGGCCTTGTTAAGGACGGGGAAAATAACACGACCCTGGCCGGTAGAAACATTGATTTCTAAAACAGACGGACTCTACCTCAGCCCTCTGCTGTGCCTGTATCTGCTCTCTACTGAATAAAAGAACAAAGGAACATAGACATACAGTAGCAGTTTTTCAGAGGCAGCCACGCCAGTGCTAAGGTGATATTGTTATGGTCTGGCTCCCTGCCTGTCCATCTTTCCACTTCGGCCACTCCCCCCTCCCATTGCTTCTACAGCCCCCTACACACACCTGTCTCCAACTGCCTCATCAGCCCAACTGTTCCCTTCTCACTACTCACCTGTGCCCACTTCCCCTATCAAGCCTCCACCTATAAGACTGGACTCTTTCTGCTCATTCCTTGCTAGAGTATAACCTAACGTTGGTGTGTTTTCCGGACTCCTGCTTTTCAGTAGATCTTGCCCCAGTGTTCCTCAGGTTTGATCTTCTGCTTGCTTTTTGGACTTTGATACGACTTACTCCTTTGTTTACCTTTTGACCTGCCTATGGATAATATGGTTTTTGTCCTGCCTGCTTCAGTATGTAAGGCTTCCCCTTAAGTTTTGTCTTTAATAAACTCTTGCAAAGTACTCTGCCTGTGTTGCCTGCATTTGGGTTCTACTTTGACACGCACCATAACAGTATACTCTCGCCAGGATGAACCCAGCAGAGCGACAGCTTTTTCAGAGGAAAGTGGCAGAGTTTGATCGGGTGGTTGCTCACCTCATGTCTTCTACACCCGACCATTATGCAAAGTTTAAATTAGAGCTTTCAACACAGCAGCAGTGGTTCAGTGAAAGGCCATGGGTGAGTCATTTTGTTCCCCACCTGGATATTGTCAAAGGAAGGCTCAGAGACTTTATGCAGTCTAGTTCTGTTCGTGTTGGTTCCCTGCCAGCTCAGCAGTCACTTAGGCTTGGTTTTGTGGCCCTTCAGCCTGCCTGTCATGAGCCCCCTAAGCAGCTACGTACTCACCCTGTTTCTGTTCATCGGGAGCCCAGGCCTGCTAGCCCCCAATTGACTAGCAACCAGCCTGCTAGCACCCATCCTCCATCTCCAGCTATTGCCTGCCTCAATCCATTTTATGGCACCCGCCTGGCAGGGGGGGTCCCCGTAGTTTCAACAAGCGAGGAGGTGTCCCCCTGGTTCGCCTGGCCACCAACCGTGGGCATGCCAGGAGAAGGTGTGGTCGCCATGGCTCCCTATACCACCAGGGAAGTGAGGACGCTGGCGTCGATGGTTCGCCGCTTCACCTCCCAATGTATGAATGAATGAACCATTGTAAAGCGCTTTGAGCACTTGGAAAAGCGCTATAAAAATGCAATTCATTATTATTATTATTATAGGAGTCTCCACTGCAGCTCACCTCCGAGGCTTCTCCACTGCAGGTCACCTCCGAGGCATCTCCACTACAGCTCACCTCCGAGGCTTCTCCACTGCAGCTCACCTCCGAGGCTTCTCCACTGCAGCTCACCTCCGAGGCTTCTCCACTGCAGGTCACCTCCGAGGCTTCTCCACTGCAGCTCACCTCCGAGGCTTCTCCACTGCAGGTCACCTCCGAGGCTTCTCCACTGCAGCTCACCTCCGAGGCTTCTCCACTGCAGCTCACCTCCGAGGCTTCTCCACTGCAGCTCACCTCCGAGGCTTCTCCACTGCAGGTCACCTCCGAGGCTTCTACACGGCAGCTCACCTCCGAGGTTTCGCCGCTGCAGCTCTCCTCCGAGGTTTCTACGCTGCAGCTCTCCTCCGAGGTTTCTACGCTGCAGCTCTCCTCCGAGGTTTCTACGCTGCAGCTCTCCTCCGAGGTTTCTACGCTGCAGCTCTCCTCCGAGGCTTCGCCGCTGCAGCTCTCCTCCGAGGTTTCTACGCTGCAGCTCTCCTCCGAGGCTTCGCCGCTGCAGCTCTCCTCCGAGGTTTCTACGCTGCAGCTCTCCTCCGAGGTTTCTACGCTGCAGCTCTCCTCCGAGGTTTCTACGCTGCAGCTCTCCTCCGAGGTTTCGCCGCTGCAGCTCTCCAAGGTTTCGCCGCTGCAGCTCTCCTCCTCCGAGGCTTCGCCGCTGCAGCTCTCCTCCGAGGTTTCGCCGCTGCAGCTCTCCTCCTCCGAGGCTTCGCCTCTGCAGCTCTCCTCCGAGGTCTCACCACTGCAGCTCTCCTCCTCTGAGGTCTCACCGCGGCAGCTCTCCGCTGAGGATTATACGCTGCAGCTCTCCTCTGTGGATTCTACGCTGCAGCTCTCTTCTGTGGATTCTACGCTGCAGCTCTCTTCTGTGGATTATACGCTGCAGCTCTCTTCTGTGGATTATACGCTGCAGCTCTCCTCTTCTGTGGATTCTACGCTGCAGCTCTCCTCTTCTGTGGATTCTACGCTGCAGCTCTCCTCTTCTGAGGATTCTACGCTGCAGCTCTCCTCTTCTGAGGATTCTACGCTGCAGCTCTCCTCCGAGGCTTCGCCGCTGCAGCTCTCCTCCTCCGAGGCTTCGCCGCTGCAGCTCTCCTCCTCCGAGGCTTCGCCGCTGCAGCTCTCCTCCTCCGAGGCTTCGCCGCTGCAGCTCTCCTCCGAGGCTTCGCCGCTGCAGCTCTCCTCCGAGGCTTCGCCGCTGCAGCTCCCCTCCGAGGTTTCTACGCTGCAGCTCTCCTCCGAGGTTTCTACGCTGCAGCTCTCCTCCGAGGTTTCGCCGCTGCAGCTCTCCAAGGTTTCGCCGCTGCAGCTCTCCTCCTCCGAGGCTTCGCCGCTGCAGCTCTCCTCCGAGGCTTCGCCGCTGCAGCTCTCCTCCGAGGCTTCGCCGCTGCAGCTCTCCTCCGAGGCTTCGCCGCTGCAGCTCTCCTCCGAGGTTTCGCCGCTGCAGCTCTCCTCCTCCGAGGCTTCGCCGCTGCAGCTCTCCTCCGAGGCTTCGCCGCTGCAGCTCACCTCCGAGGCTTCGCCGCTGCAGCTCACCTCCAAGGTCTCACCGCTGCACCTCTCCTCTGAGGCCTCGCCGCTCTCCTCCGAAGTATCGCCGCTGCAGCTCTCCTTCGAAGTATCGCCGCTGCAGCTCTCTGAGGACCTCCAGCTTGCTTCCACTGAGGCTTCGCAATTCAGCGCCCCAGTGCCCAGGCTGCCCAGAACTCTGTCTGCAGCCTTGTGTCCAGAGCCGGCAGCATCCCCTGTGGTGTTCCCAGTAGAACCAGCTGCACCACCTGTGGCGTCGCCTCCAGCTGCAGCGCTCCTGGCGTCGCCTCCAGAGTGTGCAGCGACGTTGGTCCAAGGATCTTTATCCTGGGCGGTCCTGCAGACTTCGCCGGCCTCCTGGGTGGCGCAGTCTGGTCATCCTCCAGACGCCTCTCCTGTGCAGTCTTGGGGTCTCCGGGGGTCTCCGAGCCGTCCTCCTGATGACGTCCCTGCTTCGTCTCGGCCATTAGGCCGTCCTCCTGATGACATCCCTGCTTCATCTCGGCCCCACGGCCATCCTCCAGATGACGCTCCTGCTGCCTCATTCCGAGCCCCCGGCCATCCTCTGGATGGTGCCTCTGCTGTCTCATCTCGGCCTCCTGGCCGTCCTCCAGATGACTCCGCCGCCCTCTCGTCTTCGCCTCCCGGCCGCCCTCCAGACTGTGCCTCCTCTGTCTCGTCTCTACCCCCAGGCCGCCCACCAGATGTCTCCTGCTCAGTCCTGGTCCACCCTCCAGGCCGTCCGCCTGAGGTTAAGGTTCACAGATCCCGTTGCTCTGGTGCCATGATACAGTCTCCCTCCTCCAGACCCCCTCCACCCACCCTGCTCGTTCCTGGTCAGGGTCGTGGGACGTCTGGAATCCGCCCCTTGAGGGGAGGGTACTGTTATGGTCTGGCTCCCTGCCTGTCCATCTTTCCACTTCGGCCACTCCCCCCTCCCATTGCTTCTACAGCCCCCTACACACACCTGTCTCCAACTGCCTCATCAGCCCAACTGTTCCCTTCTCACTACTCACCTGTGCCCACTTCCCCTATCAAGCCTCCACCTATAAGACTGGACTCTTTCTGCTCATTCCTTGCTAGAGTATAACCTAACGTTGGTGTGTTTTCCGGACTCCTGCTTTTCAGTAGATCTTGCCCCAGTGTTCCTCAGGTTTGATCTTCTGCTTGCTTTTTGGACTTTGATACGACTTACTCCTTTGTTTACCTTTTGACCTGCCTATGGATAATATGGTTTTTGTCCTGCCTGCTTCAGTATGTAAGGCTTCCCCTTAAGTTTTGTCTTTAATAAACTCTTGCAAAGTACTCTGCCTGTGTTGCCTGCATTTGGGTTCTACTTTGACACGCACCATAACAGATATATTTTCATATGATACTGTATGATCGAATGTTATATGGCAGCAGCTTACTGTATATAGCTCCACCAGACTACCCAGTGAGGACAATAAAAAGGTCAGCCTACTTTAGTAGTTGTTAGGGTATTTGTCACTGTACATTTAGGGTATTTGTCACTGTACATTTAGGGTATTTGTCACTGTACATGTAGGGTATTTGTCACTGTACATTTAGGGTATTTGTCACTGTACATGTAGGGTATTTGTCACTCTACATTTAGGGTAATTGTCACTGTACATTTAGGGTATTTGTCACTGTACATTTAGGGTATTTGTCACTGTACGTTTTGCACACATGTGAATTTAGTCATCGGCATGGACTGAGTAGAGTGCAAGTTCTTTGTGATCAATGTGTCTCCACTGCCAGTACTGAGCGAGAATACGAATATTGGCTTAAACTACATATGGGGCACTGCGTTACTTTTTTTTTAGGGTCCATGGTGTAAAATAGCTCGAACCAGTGCTGATTATTTCGTTAGGACCCGCTACAGTGGTGTTCGATACGAACTTAACCGAGATGTGGAAACCTCTACTTCAATGCTCTACGAGTTGCTTAGCCATTAGCCAGTTATTCTGTCTCATCTAGAAGACTCGTACCCAAGGTAATACAAGCCATTCAAGGTATATGGGTTGTAAAGCCAGATACCTTGATTATCCCATATATGGAACTCTAAGTGAAAGCCTTCGCAACACATGGTCTTGTAAGCAGACAGGACTGAAACATTGGCAGACTGAAACATTGCGGTCCCCCCCTCCTATGACTTAACGATGTCCATTTTACACTTGAGCAACGACGTTTAATTGAAAGTAATTAGCATAAAAATAAAATCCAATTCTCATTCTTCTATCTCAGGGTCTGGGAGTTAAAATCTCAGGGTCTGGGAGTTAAAATAGTACTAGTGGCGGGCGCCCCCGCCCCCACATATTCCTTTCAATGAAAGTTGCTCACCCAGTGCATGCTCCCCCAGACATTGTGACAGTTTCTGACCAAGGCTTTTTTTCTTCTTTTTTTTCATGTCAAAAGCAGGGAATCATAGCTTCAAATTGACATATTGGTTGTTCAGTTTTACCCACCAGTTTTGGAGATATGGCTTATAGAGTAATGTCTTGCAGAAAACGGCAAGCTGAGAAAACAGGCTTGAAAGGTTCACTTCTGTTATCTCCTCTCCTGAACAGTTAGTCTTGCCGCCATGACGGTCTCTGTATCAAAAATCACACTTGTGTGAAGTGAGTGGTGCAACTCCGTGTGGGGGTCCTCGGAAGTTCCAGACCCACAGGACCACGGCCAGGGTGCCGGCCCGATTCCGGCGAGCCGCCCCACGTCCGAAACGGTAGAGAAATGAGAGAGTTACCGTGTGGGGTCCCTCTACTGTACCCTCTACTGTACTGTAACTGTACTGGCACACCTGAAATCATCATATATAAACAGTTAATATGTGCGTGTGTGTTTGTGTGTGTGTTAGGTTGCGTACAGGTGGTGAAAAACAACCATGCTATTTTCGTGCTCATACCCACCCAGCCAGGCAGGCACCCACACACATACAGTAGCTCTGTAAGGGAGTGGTTGCACCACTCATATGGCCCTATCTTGAAAGTTGCTCACCCAGTGCATGCTCCCCCAGACATTTGGCCCTATCTTGGGCGCACGTTACCCTTTATCCCTAAACTTATTTGCCATATTTTACCATCTTGAAAAACATTTTAAAACACGTTGTGAGCTTGTAGATCGGCTATTTGAACTATTTTAAAATGTTTTTCAAAATAGTAACGAATAGTAAAGTTTTGGGATAAGGGGTAAGAAGTGGCACTTTTTTATTCAATAGAGTATATAATTTGGTGTCAATAAAGCAGTCGCACTAGGGTCCTTTATTGCAATACCAGATTTCGCCACTAGTTCAGGTTTGCTTCAATAAATAAAAGAAAAAAGGTCCTGGGGGCTTGTTCTATCCTCGCATCCCTCACTTGCGTCCTTGTCCTTGATTAGACGAGAGGACGGGGCAATTGATCAAGTTCAACTTGAGAATGGGAATGCCCCTCGGTCCTCGCTCGCTGAAGTGCTGATTTGTTGCTTAGAGATGTCAGGTTGTGTTTAATTGGACGCTGTATTTCTCTAGGAGTTGAGCTGCTTGACATGCGTTCTCCCATAGGTCCACCCATGATGCACAGCTAACTGCACAATTGTGTACATAAAGATCAATCAAACCACTATTGGATTTGTAAGTGTATGTCACTTGCTCGAAAATGTATGATGAGGGTGCAATTTGTGAAAAAGGACAGAGGAATACAGGGGGTAGAATAAAACATAAATACAAAAATAGTCTGTATAGGAATGAAAATTGGGATAGCAAAGGGATAGCATTATAGATACTATACTTATACTACTACTACTACTACTACAGGGGTGCCCAAAAGGTAGATTGTGATCTACCAGTATATATCACAAAGGCTCTGCAGGTACACATGACATATAAAAATATATGATTTAAATGTAAAAAAAATAAAATAAAAAGACATCTGCAACTTGTATTAAGGTGACTTGATTGACATCAAAAATGGCCTTCCAGCTCAAACCCACAATGCAGTAGAGAAGAATCCGAAGAGGTTTAGGGAGCTAGCAGTATTTGCTATATGCTCCTCACAAGACTCCATTGCCTTCCGGACGAGACAGGATATTTGGCCTTACAACCCAAATGTCCTAAGTGATATCTGGCTTTACAAACCGGATATCGTTGAGTTAGAAATGTCTGCATCCCGGGTATGTTGGGGTCGGACACCACTGCAGCGGGCTCTAATTTGCGACCTGGGGGCTTGCCTGGGGTGACCAGGGGGCTGATGTCACGTGATGTCACAACGACCTGGGGGCTTGCCTGGGGTGACCAGGGGGCTGATGTCACGTGATGTCACAACGACCTGGGGGCTTGCCTGGGGTGACCAGGGGGCTGATGTCACGTGATGTCACAACGACCTGGGGGCTTGCCTGGGGTGACCAGGGGGCTGATGTCACGTGATGTCACAACGACCTGGGGGCTTGCCTGGGGTGACCAGGGGGCTGATGTCACGTGATGTCACAACGACCTGGGGGCTTGCCTGGGGTGACCAGGGGGCTGATGTCACGTGATGTCACAACGACCTGGGGCCTTGCCTGGGCTGTGTGACTGGAATTGCGACTTCATGACCGAGTGAAGGGAATTGTGGGTTATGTGACAAAAACGCAAGATGTCAGTTATCTGCGACCTACAACAACAACAACAATAATAATAATAATAATATATCTATCCATTTATCCATCTATCCATCTACAGTATCTATCTATCTATCTATCTATCTATCTATCTATCTATCTATCTATCTATCCATCTACAGTGTCTGTCTGTCTGTCTGTCTGTCTGTCTGTCTGTCTGTCTGTATAATTACATTATATGCATACACACAAATACATTTTCCCTCAATCTCCCAAAAAAGCCCTTTTTGGAGCTACAGCCTTTTGCAGACACTGATTATATGAGTCTTCTTTACAAGGCTAAAGAAAAGGAAATAGAGTTTGGAAGACCTCCCCTGGGAAATCTTTAATTCATAACATCGACATTTCGATCAGGAGCCCCCCTCCCCCACTCCTTCCATTGTTTAAATTCCTATTGTATAGCCCCCGTCTCTGTGTCTAGCAGTGTTTCTCGTACCATTACTGTTGAGTTTATGGATTCAATGGCCCTGAAAATAGATTTTGTATGCCCAATACTGATACTGGAACAATTGCCATGTGTCTTTGTATGGATTTACATTTCTATGCTTATGGCTACGTGTCTGAATATATAAGCATCTGCCGATCTGTTTCTTAATGTCCTCATATTCGGGGCACCATGGCCTAGTGGTTAACTTAAGGCGCATACCATTAGGCTCTAATGCAGTCTGACATTGAGTCGCGGGTTCGATTCTGAAGGCCGACAGCCTTTCCTGCGTGTCACTCCCCTCTCTATCTACCTGTTTTCTGTCTCTTTCTACTACACAATCCAAATAAAGGCAGAAAAGCCCAACACATATCTAAAAAAAATCACACCCGTGTGAACTGAGTGGTGCAACTACACATTTATTGTTATAGTTACTGTACATTAGAACCAGTGACGTCACATACTAACCATAGCAACCATGCTCGTTTTTTTGGTTGCTAACCATAGCAACCATGCTCGTTTTTTTGGTACGAACAAACACGGGTACACGGGTACAAAGCCAGTTGTTGGAGTGGTTTGCACCACTCAAAAAGAAAAAAAAAGTCTGTGTGTTTGTGTGGTTAATGGTTATAGTGTCGATTACATGGCGGATCTGAGATTATTATGCAATATGTGGAAACATATTCCCACATAGACACAAACAACCCCTCTTCTATATGGCTCACATCCTAGGAGTCAAGCTGTAAAATTACACATTACAACTAATATGTTTTGGCCAAGATGGCCAGCCTATTCTACATAATGACATCATCATCATCATCATCATGCAACATCACAATGACATCATCATGTCCATGACCAATGAATTGTCAAATAATCCAAAGGTCATAAATCCACCTGCATGCAGCAACTTCCCCCGAACTGGTCTTGGCATCACTGCTGAACCGTGAAGCGTTGGGGGACATTCCAGAGTGTTATTGCTCGTGCTGGCGATCGATTAGTGAACCAAAATGGACACCCACAGATGGTTCAAGCCCAAGATTTCCGGGACTATTCCAGAGGCGAGGGCTGATGAAAACTGTTATGTATGGAGGATACCGGCCAGCAGTTCTGCTGGCTACCCAAAAGATAATGCATGCACATCCAAGTACATTTCGACAGGTGCTACTGTATGTCAGGTGCAGCCACACAATCAGGGACTTACTGACCATTGGGAAATATGGGACAACTCCCGAATGGCCAGGCCAGTCCAGGTTGAACAAGGCCGGCCATTTTAGGAAAAAAACAAACAAGACAAAAAAAGATATACCTGTATATATCTTTTTACATTTTGTATATACTGTAGGCCTATATAATTCGGCTGCAGGCCTTTCTCAGGATGAATTTGAGGCCAAATCACTGTCACCGTTCACGGGTTAGTATTTGGGTCTGCGTTGCTGGAGGGCAATTTTCTTTCCGGCGTGTGGCCAACGGGCCTATCCAACTCCATTTCCCAGGCTGAACTAGAGGCCCAGAACGTCACTGCTCACAATCAAAATTTGACCTTCTTCAGGCATGACGCCCAAAAGCTTTTGCATTAACCTCTAAGATACCTGCAGAGAGTTTGGAATGCACTCAACCAAATGCATCGGAGATGCCTACCTTCAAAACCTTCAAAATAGCCTTCCCGAGTTGACTTTGATTTTAACTCGTCACTTTTAGTGTTGTATTGCTTTTAATTTCTTCTCTTACCTTTTTCTAATAGTTATTTTGTTTTGGTCTCTCCCCCGGGCCCCACATATGTAAAGCGTCTTTGAGTAGGCCTACTTGGAAAAGCGCTATATAAATCCTAGATATTATTATTATTATTATTATAATGATTAGAGTTTGAGTGCGGCTGATGTTTTCTCTCTTTTACAATGGACTTTTATTACATTTAATATAACGAGTCTGCTTTGCTCTGTGAGTGTCTCGTGAAACAGAGAGAGAGAGAGAGAGAACTAGGTGTGAATGGAATGAACTACAAACTCTGAAATTAAACGGGCTCACATGAAAATAATTCAGGGAATGTAAAAACATCCAGCTGAGTTGAAAGGTTCAATATTGAATTAACCAACACACGGACATAAAGGGTGTTCAATAGCATTGATTTATGAAAAATAATATTAATAATAATGAAAAACCTCAAATTTAGTTAGGCGCGGTTTCTTCTTAGACAAACATGCGCACGCACGCACGCACGCACGCACGCACACTGGGAGGCTTAGCTCTTACAGAGCCACGCCAAAAAATAAAAAAGAGAGTGAGTACAGTACATTATGTGTGACTGCATGCATGTAACATGCATGATGAGCGTGTGTGTCACTGTGTCTGTACCATGGAAATTGAGAATGAAGAAGCCTCCAGTTGAGAAGTCTGAATGAAAGCGGATCAGGACCATAGGGCTGCTGCTGTAGGCTGATTCCAATGCTGTGTTACCACTGAAAGCCCCTAACTGAGGGCTGGATGCATCTGGACCATCCCTAGAGAGAGAGAGAGAGAGAGAGAGAGAGTGAGTAGTGCGCACGCACACGCACACGCACACGCACACACACACACACACACACACACACACACACACACACACACACACACACTCACTCACTTCTAGATTGAAATGTTTGTTTTTCAAGCGAATAAAATGGACTGTGTTCATTGTTCTTTTACTGTTATTACATTTTTTGACAAGTTCAATAAACAAAGCATTTAAGGATTTAATATGTTACTCAATGAAGGTTACATGCTATAAATGCTCCTAAATTGGTGCGTTGAAACCATCTTAAAGAATGAGTCAGTGCATTAAACAGTGCCCCCCCCATCCCCTTTTTAATTCATGGATCTCATGACTCTTCAATAATTCAAGGTCTCGCGGTGAAGGTGTGTGCGTGGGGGCTCATCTCACTTGATGAATGGAAATCATGAATATAGAATATTCTAGTGTACTGCAAAATACAGAAATCAATTTGCAATTAGGCTACTTCTTCAGTCCAAAAGCACAGATGGTGATTTGATGAATCACAGAGTGGGGAACCTTTCTGCCAAACTAAGTCATGCTTGCCAGCGCCAGACCATGCTGGAAGAATGCATTAGTTTATGACTATTTACCAGTGCAGCTACGAAAGTTCCAGGTAGTGGAATAATTAA
Organism: Electrona antarctica; assembly: GCF_951216825.1. Lineage (NCBI taxonomy): Eukaryota > Metazoa > Chordata > Actinopteri > Myctophiformes > Myctophidae > Electrona > Electrona antarctica. The sequence continues at coordinate 11,837,615 of NC_136808.1, read as the reverse complement.
TGAGATATTTATGTCATAAATGTACCATAAAGGTGCCCTTGAGCGAGAAATCCGATTTAAACTTGGCTGTGGTGCGTGCATGCGTGTGTGTGTGCGTGTGTGTGCGCGCCCGCGTGTGCGTGCGTGCGTGCGTGCGAAGGCTCATACTTGTTCAGCCGCACTCAAATGTGACATTTTTCATGTTTTCATTAAACTATGTGAATGGGACCATAGATACTGCAAATCTTTCACATATGGTGTTCCTCTTTCAAGTAGGAATCATTGCAGTTGCCATACTACCATCTGTTCCATGGATGAAGCACGCGCGCGCGCGCACGCACACGCACACGGACACGGACACGGACACACACACACACACACACACACACACACACACACACACACACACACACACACACACACACACACACACACACACACACACACACACACCAACTTGTAATGTTATATTATTATTGGGTTGATATTTTCTAGAATTATAGGACACTATGCTCACACTAGGGGGTTTGACGTGCTGCTAACACAAATGATGTGGTGAAGCATCCATCAGTCACATGTTTTTTGGTTTGCCCCTTTCCACCCCTTCTCTCTCTCCACTCAATTCCAGCTCTGTTCCACAAAAGGAAGAAAAACTTTTTTTGTTATGCTATAAACAGCGTGGCATGAGCAACAGTTCAACGAAGACTCAGCCACAGTGTACAGTACCAGAACTACGCTTGATCGTTTTGAAGTGATTGTTCTCACTTATTTGAGCCAGAAGTTGAACTATGCACATTTTGTGTCTCAGTCATACAACAACTTTACAGAAATGTGTTAAGAGGTGCTGCGGTTATCTAAGGGGGTGCAGTAACACAGCCACACACCCACCTACTGCTGCCCCCGTTTGTTCAGCAAAGTGTGTCCGACTCCATTGTTTAAAAATGCTTTCAAGCAGGTACAATAGCACATCACAGCTGAGCAGATGGCGGTGTAGAGTAACATTTGCTTTTTGCTGTTCAGTGAAAGAACAATAACCCCAACACTTTCTTCTTCTTATTATTATTTTTTAGATTGTATTAATTTAATTGTATCTTTTAGTTCTTTATTCAGACCAAATAAATGGACAGGCTATGCTTAAATGTAGGCCTCCCTCCTCCCATATACCCATGTTTCCCACAATGGCAAAGATCTAGCAATAGATTGGTTAGTTGTAGCTAAGTTTGTCTTCCTTTGGCAGGAATGTAGAGAGACAGGAAATCAATGGGAGAGAGAGAGCAGATCAGGGCAGTGACACATGACAGGAGACGATTCGAACTTTGTCCGTCAAGAAGCATGCATGTGGCTATAGTGGCTATACAGTATATGCTGCGTTGCTACTTGCCTATGGGGCCATTTCTCTTTAGCCGACCGGTAACGTATGCGCCACGATATGAATTATATATATAGGTCCCGGGTTGGGCTCCTGGCCGCCTCGGCTACATCATCGGCTATGCTATAGCACTATAACTGGCTGTGCCACCAGCCACAGGCACATCGTCAGTTTCTGTTTTTATAAACCAAACAAAATAACCCAGATTTACTGTTATGTCTTATCACACTTACTGTATTTATTGTTATATTTGATGCATATTTGCTAAAAAAATATTATGTGCAGATATCTTCCAATGTATCAATTTTGGAAATGGTCCTTCAAATCCATTATCGGATGGGCTCTAATCCTCAGGGAGCTTTACTTTCATGACAAAATAGATTTTGTCTGATTTTGACATCAAGAACGGCCCACCGGCCTCGTTCACTTCAAGAGAAGTGTTCACAGTAATGTCAGCTGGTCTACACCATGAAGGTTTCCTTTGCCACTTACAATTAAATCATAAAACATTTTCAAGAGGCCTGTATTCATATCTTTAATAAAGCATGGCTGGTTAATTCAGTGCAGACATTTCCTACCTCTCAAAACACATCCAGAGAGTCAGATGAACCCACAGCAAATTATGTCCAGTCCAAAACTCTCAGACAAACAAACAAACGTTCATGGTTGATATGATGGAGCACCGAATGAGCACACATATGCTACATTAATACTCTGTATGAACTGCAGCAACTGAATTTATTACACCTGGGCTGAAATCACTGAAGTACAGAATATGGAACTACTGTATAGCTGTTTGCACGAGAAGAAAAATGAATGTCTTTCTTTTGACAAAATTATTACAAAATACGAATTTATAAAATTGCATCTTCCATTAATCTTACATTCCTAGCTTGCTTGCACATGAATTAAACAATAAGTATAATTAGAAGAAAGACAAAATTGATCGATAAAAAAGCTCCCCTGTGAGCAATGCTCAAGCTTTAATAACCATTTAGGATTCAGACACACACCCATTCTGTTTAGGGAGAACATTATCTCTGATAACCCTTCTAGATCCTGACAGCAAGATGAGGTGAACACAGTGGAACAGGCACATTTCCCAGTCCCAGTCCATCTATGAAAAGACACCAATGTGCTGTTTGTCCTTTGGGAATACACTAATCCAGTCCAATGTCACATATGGATATACAGTAGGTTTTGGTGCCTAAAAGGGTTAGTTCAGATAATTTTGACCACTTCACCACTTTTCAACCTATCTTCATATAATAGGTCCTCACTAATAATCATGATAAAATGGCATGACTTTTTTTCCTACTCAGTCTGTGTCTCATAGGAGGGCTGTGGGCAGTTTAGAAACCGTCCTCCAGTGACATCATCATTAGGCAGATTTTCATTATCGTGAGAACGATGGCTTCCATTTTCGCATTGCAACTTTTCAGGACTAGAAAGCCTGCAGCTTCTATTAGCTTGTGTTCCCCATCGATGATGTCACTGGAGGACGGTTTCTGAACTGCCCACAGCCCTCCTATGAGACACAGACCGAGTAGAAAAAAATTGCGCCATTCTTTCATGATTATTAGTGAGGACCTATTATATGAAGATAGGTTGAAAAGTGGTGAAGTAGGAAATACTTGCCATTAACACAATGAGCGCTGGGATTTCTTTCAAAATAGGAGCTCGGGGTCCCGGGCAGATATGGCAGCTATACAGAACCAAAACCAAACACTCTTTGTTCATCTAAAGCAAAAAAAAAAAAAGGCTAAAGGCTGGTTCGGAAGTTTTCCCTCATAAAAAGGATCTTGCAATAATATTATCAAACAAAAACAACAAAAAAGATCTGAGCTCGGAGCTCAGGCAATTAAGTGAGAAGTTTAGCCTGACCTGACCCAAACTTGTCAAGTCCTGTTGGGTCTTGGAACGAATGTCAAGCTCTACCAGTCCGGTTATTACATTTCCCACTCCCCACTGAATCCCGTCATTACTACCCGAGTTCCCAAGCCCTCCCACAAGTCTACAAGGAGCCATGGTAGCTGGCAAGATTGAATTGGGCAGTGGTCCCATTGTAAATGCATTACTCTCACACTGCCTGTATTACAATTCTAGTTCCACACCGAATTTCATTATTATTGCAAGAAGGTGTGTGGATGTGCATCACAGCATGCGAGAGCATAAGAGTCTGTCGGTCTCTGAGTGTGTGTGTGTGTGTGTGTGTGTGTGTGTGTGTGTGTGTGTGTGTGTGTGTGTGTGTGTGTGCGCGCGTGCACGTGCCGAGAGTCAATGAGATCGTGATCCATCTGTAGCTGGGCTCTATCAACCATGCTGTTGGCAGATGAGTGTATATTGCCACTAATGTGTGTGTGTGTGTGTGTGTGTGTGTGTGTGTGTGTGTGTGTGTGTGTGTGTGTGTGTGTGTGTGCGTGCGTGCGTGCGTGCGTGCGTGTGTGCGTGCGTGCGTGCGTGCGTGCGTGCATGCGTGCGTGCGTGCGTGCGTGCGTGATGTGGCCATGTAGCAGCAGGTTCTGTCTATAGTAATGTAAAGGTTATAAAACAGAAACTTAACCATGTTGTTACGAGATCTCCGCCTATCTAAATTCAATGTCGTGGCTGGAACTAGAGGCGCGCCGATCAGGTTTTTTGGCACCGATCCGATCACCGATGGTTTTTCTCACGATCGGCAACTACCGATACCGATCTTGTGCGTAAGGGGAAAGTTTGAATATTTCCAAAATTATTATGTCCAAGCTGTTCCTGTGTGTGTGTGGGCAGGAAGGGGAGAATGTTTAGTCTCAAATGTCACAAAGATGCTAAACGATATACTATACCATCTGATTGAATTTTATAATCACTTAAATGGTATAAAAGATCGGTTTCTCCAGATCGGGAAAATTGCTGATCACTGGAGTGAAAATCGTCCGATCACCGATCTGTGGCCGATCGATCAGAGCACCTCTATAGCCGGAACAGCAGAGAAATCCTCCGCCAACAGACCTGATCTTTTTTCTTATTTAGATTGTCCTAATCCTGAAGTGCCCAGCCTTTTCTGGATCTTTCCTGGACCCACTTGAAAATCTTGAAAGAGTTCACCCATCTCACCACTTAAAATGATGTGTATAGTCTGCGCCCCTCCCATCCTGATTGGATGAAGGCTTTCTCACCCGCTACCAAAACCAAAGCTAGGGGGGGGGGGGGGGGGGTTACCCCATGGGCTCACTGGGGACAGGGTAGGGAGGAACTCCTTATATGGTCAGTACACTCTATAGTAGGGAGGATTATCCAAAAAAAAGGGGAAAAAAGTGATATTTGAATTAGGCCTATATAAGTGAAATCACTGAATATACCAGAATACATGCACTTTTAGTTACTTTCCACCACTGTCTAAAAGTAATGACAGGTCATAAGCATACTGCTCTGTTGTGCACATTCACTGACTGCTGGGGAACCCGATGACACATACTACCACTAAATATAACCAACCCATATTCAAACTAAAATAAATACTGCTAAATATAACCAACCCATATTCATACCACACATACTGCTAAATATATAACCAACCCATATTCATACCACACATACTGTACTGCTAAATATAACCAACCCATATTCATACCAAGGGGCGCAGGTAGCATTTTATAACTGGGGGGACCTATTTGGGGGCTATCTGTGCGTGCAAAGCGCGTGTGAAAAATGTCATGAGGAGGGGGGATATCCCCCCCATTTTGTGCATAATTACACAGATTTTCCACGTTTTTTAGCGGATTTCACATGCAGCCACGGTACATGGCTTTTTTTTTGGAGGGGATAGCGGTTGCTTTCTCGCCTGGTAGATAGATAGATGTTATGTTTCTTTACATCTACATTCCTTTTTTACATGATCCTTGAGGAATGAGGATAGGGAGTTATAGTGTAAACGGGTGGTTCTCAAAATGGGGTACGGGTCCCCCCAGGGGTAATTGAGGTGGTTTCAGTCTGTCCCCAACAAAAATGTGTAATATAGGATGAAAATATGTTTTACCACTTTAATCCTCTGCTATTTTTTGTACTTTTTGAAATATCTTAAACACATGAGAAGATATCTCTTATCTCCCCGGAAAACGAAATATGTTCAGGTGGCGCGGCCGGCAGTCAAATCCTACATTTCAATTTGGGGGGTCCTTGACATGAAAACATCTTGAGAAGCACCGACGATGAAACAAAAGCACGCATGACCTTTTCAAGGTCTGCAAAATGAGAAAGACACGGACGGAAAGGGTGCACGCCATCTTAAAATGAGCATTAGTGAGAGGGCCAATTACACGAAGATAAGGTTGAAAAATGGGTGAAGTGCTTCTTTAATTATGGTAATGTTCCTCAGCCAGAGGACTCATTAATGTACGGCCCTTGTCGTTTGACCAATGAAGGAGAAGGTCGGAGTCCTCTTACCGACACCACATTATGAGCCACATACTTCAGCTCCTAGGAAACGATACGGTGAAGATGTGACTGCAAAGTAGCTTGTGTTTGTTACATTGTGCGTTTGCACAATGGAAGTGTGCGTGCGTGCTAATGTTGATTTTGATTTTAGTTTAGTCATAGTCTTTTGAATAAAACTTCTAGTCAAACTTCTAGTCTAGTCGAATAAGTCTAGTCGACAAAATATCATACGATTTTAGTCCACTAAATGTCACGCTGCGACACGTTGTGAGCTTGTAGATCTGCTATTTCCAGCATGTATACCAAACATGAAATGCCATGTATTTTAGTTCTACTGGATCTCTTCTCCACTAGTCCCTCCCTAACATTTTAGTCTAGTTTGCATTTGCGCATTTGAAATTGTCAGTGTATTTAGTTTTAGTCATTGTAGCTTAGTTTTTATTTAGTTGAGTTTAATTTAGTTTTCCTCAGTGAAAAAGGGTAGACGACAACATTTTTGTAAATGGTAAAATAAATGGTAAATGGTGCATTTATATAGCGCCTTTATCCAAGGCGCTTTACAGAGATTGTGCATTACATTCACCCATTCACACACACATTCATACACCGATGGCAGCGGAAACCATGCAAGGCACCAACTAGCACATCGGGAGCAATTAGGGGTTCAGTGTCTTGCTCAAGGACCCTTCGACAGTAGCCCGGGTTCGAACTGGCAACCTTACGGTTACCAACCAGGCACTCTACCCCTGAGCCACCGCCGCCCGTTTGTCATAGTTTTAGTTGACAAAACCAACACTCGTGCGTGCGTGCGTGCGTGCGTGCATGTGACTTACCAGACAGCGATGTAATCAGTGACAGGCTCCGTCTGCAGTAAGGTAAAGTTGATATAAATCCCATGTCCGTGAGGAACCGAGATGAGCCAGAGACAGTCCTGGGAGTTGGGGTATTCGTTGGGATACTGAGGGGAGTAGATGGTGCCGTTTTCAGCCGTAACGTTATAGCCACATGGAGCTGCAGAGACGTGGAACAAGGTCAACATCAGGGGGTGAAACAGTTGATCGAAACATTAAATGAAAAATAAAGAAGGATAAAAATAAAGTGACATAAATAGCTGACTTGAAAATTGATAATTTATTTTACTGCCATTGAATCACGTGCATTTTCTAGGGATATATCGCGATACTTCCTCCCGCAATATATCCCACAGATTTGTCAGGGTATTAGACGTCTAAAAATGGGTTATAATAACTGGTCTAATCTCTCAAGAACAGATTCTGTGCTGCGCTACCTAATCTGTCAGCAGGGCCATTCAGAATGTGTATACACTGTTGATAGTGGGAATGAAAACACAGGCACACCACAGGAAGTGGAGGTTGAAGCACTGGGTCCTAGTGGTAAGAGGAGGGACTACAGGCGGACCCGTGGATTCATGACCGGGAAACCCTGTGCAGCTGGGCTTTAACATTGAGTGCTCGGTTGCACTTCCGCATTGATGAGGAAGTAGACGTTTTGAGACGGTCCTTCCGGGTGCTTCAAAACGCCACTGAGCAACTTCCACTGACATGAATAGCGGAGGGGGCGGAGCTTCGCGCCAGATCAGTCTCTATCCTTCTTTATACTCTATGGGCCTGCCCCCAGAGGCAAATTCAAATGAAACAAACAGCAGAGGGTGCTGTTTTTCCTTTTTTTTTGCCGATGGGTTAACCTGGGAGGTTGTAACTGGTCTAACACTTTTTTAGTGGTCTAGGCTTAGATTAGCAGAGACATCTACCGTAAAGTAGCGCTCCAGGTGGCCTGGCAACGCTCAGCTCAATGTATTTCAATGTGGGAAGAATCAAGATGGCCGCTGCATATAGACTCCTGTAATGGCCGCTGCATATAGACTCCTGTCATGGCCGCGATCTTCAGCTGCGTTTTTCTCGGAATTGAGGCTCAAAGGTGATTGGACAGAACGTTAGGAGCTCATGTCGCGGTTACAGTATTAACGCTTCTGATGAAAGTGAAATTATCGATCGGCAGTTTAGTAACGGACAATCTTCCGGTCAATTTGGGCTGCATTTCGGGGTTTTCACAATAAAATACACCTTTTCTACGGCCGGCGGTGAGGGACATTAGATTGAATCACGGGAGGCAGTCAGTGAGTTTAAATAGGGCATAAGTGGTTCATCAGATGTATTCATAACCAAACCATTTCGGTACAGGACGTGTACTGAAATGTGTACTCCGAGTATACCCAGATCCTGCATGGAGTGGACATATTAAGCAAATGCCCTATACACAACATGTTTGTTTTACACAAGGATTATGTAAAGAAGGAGCTACAGTAGGGGGCACATGCTATTCGTCATAGCATACGCCAGGGGTTCTCAACCCGTGGGTCGTGGCCCCTCTGGGGGTCACCAAATTATTTTGGGGGGTCCCCGAATTATTTTCATATACTACACATATACACCTTCCCTAATGATTATCTGGTTTCAGTATTTATTTATGGTGTATTGTCTCTATTATTAAGGTTATTGTAGCAGTCAATTTATATTGGGAGTCGGGAGGGGGCGGGGGTCCCGAGACACTGCCAAAGCATCTCCGGGGGTCCCCAGCCAAAAACGTTGAGAACCCCTGGCATACGCCATACACGACTGCTAGTCAATGAGAGCCAACTGGACCTGCTTAACCCTAGGGTGAATTTCACCCACGTTTAGTCATAGAGGAAAATCCCATACACCCACAATGGGCTTCTTTTTTTTCTCTTTTTTTTCACTGCATTCTCACATCCTAGGAATGGGTGGACCAAAGGAGAGGTTCCCTGTTCCATTATTTTATTATTTTAGGAATACTTTTAAAATAATACCCACATTTTTCATCATCTTTTTGATATGATGAAGTCATGATATGATGAAATATTAAAGAAGAGTACCTCAAGTTGGCATGTATTGCTGTAGTTCAACATATGAGAAACGTTTTTTTATGGAATACATTACATTGGGTAAAATATACCTGGGTTTAGTGATGGTTTGACAAAAGTTAAGTTTAGTGGTTTCTAGGGTTACGAATTAACAATTATTTAGTTTTTGGCACCTCAATGTCTTCAAATCACAACAAAGAAGGCGTGCCGAGGGTGCAGCCTAGAGGCTCAATAACCGAGCGCACCATACACAGCAAGCTACAGACGCTTGAAAACCTGTCATGTCGGGAGCCGAATCAAGTATCAAGAACCCCGTTAGCCATTAAGGTCTCCGGCTGCTCCAGTTTGGGAACACTTTGGTAAATACAAGCACGCGTAGAGAAAGACAAATGGATAAGATGGAAGCGGTGTGCCAGCGTCGTTCAGCAGAGACGGGGTATGCTGCTGGCATACACAACGGCACCACGTAAATAATGCATATCACTGCTGGCTTAGCCAAGGCATCTGTTCTGCCTGAACACTCACGCCTGATGGATGGACATGATTGAAGAGCTACTGCAAACTCACCCTGTTTATGAACAACCCACGAGCACAAGGGGCCTTAAAGGTAGCCTGACACTCAGCCTGAATTTTCATTTCGTTTCACTTCATTATTCAGACTGAAAGCCTTTCCCACGGCAGCACGTTTCTGGGATGGGCGTTGCCAAAGCGGCAGTCTTCGGCGATTGGTTCACACCAACTAATCAAAACAGTAGCAATTGGCGTCGTTGTCAATGTGGCTAACGAGGTTGCTGCATGCTAACCAAACAAACACAGTCAACGAGCGCTACTAGCATGTAAACAAGCACGGTAAAACCAAGGCCCGACCACCGAGAGGAAATATTGAAGCGAAATGGACATGGTGGCCGAAAGTGGTATTGCACTATAGGCCATGACACTATGTTCCATACGTGAACACGCGCTATGCTATGAACCATAGACATATGGCATAAGGCTCAAGGTGGAGTTTCCGACATAGTTCACCTGGCGGCCATCGTGCCTCGGGGCTACTACGATATTGGTACGATATTGGGACCTGAGATGTAGTGGAGTAGAAGTAAAAGTACTGGCAAATGAATATACGTAAGTAAAGTACAAGTAGCCTATAACCTCAAAATTGTACTTAAGTACAGTACTTAAGTAAATGTACTTAGTTACGTTACACCACTGGAGACCATGGGTGGTATGTGGTCAGAGAGGAGGTCTCTCTTACCCTCGCAGCGCGGGTAAGGATGGTTCCACTTCCTGTTGGTTCCGTGCTGGCACGTCAACACGGGGTGTCCAATCAGGACATAGCCGGGATAACACTGGAACGTTATGGACTGGCCCGCGCTGTAGTCACTGCTGATGATGTCACCGTTGGGGAAGGGGGACGGGTCCTGGCAGTTCTGAAGCTGATAGGCTGTGTAGGGAGGGGGAGAGAGAGAGAGAGAGAGAGAGAGAGAATTTTAGAATTTTATGGAGAGGATGGGCCCCTTGAGATGCAGCATCTGTTTTACAGCGAGCCCCTATACACATAAGTGAAACATTACATGCAGACGCAGTACAAATACAAATGGCCTGGTCAGCCTGCAATGACACCCCCTGCCCTTTTGGCAATGTGTATTTTGTACAGTATGTGGACCATGGTAACATTGATCAATTCTTGATAAAAAGCTTCTAATATATTATTTAGGCCCCACAATCTATACATCTCACACTATTAAGGCAACCGGCCGGTTCCACGCGCTGCACAAAGTGCCCTTTTTTCCACTTGAGCACCTGCCCCTCTAAATGTCTGTGCACGCCACTGCTGGTCATCTCAGCCGATTCTACTCTATGGCTCCGAGACATGGACACTTTCAAAGAAACAAGAGAAACGGTTGGATGGCACTTACACCCGCCTTCTAATGAGAGCGCACAATCTGTCTTGGAAGAGCCACCCATCGACTGATCTAATATACGGCAACCTTCCCCGTGTTTCTTCACTAGTCCAATTCAGAATAACACTGTTTGCCGGCCACTGCTACAGAGCTGACAATGAGGTTATATACTCCCTTCTTCTCTGGAGTCCTGCCTCAAAGCAGACCAGAGGTAGAAAACTGTCGTACCCTGATGTCATCGCTAGGGACACATGCATCAGTAAGCAGGAACTGGGGATGGTAATGAAGGACCGGGAAGTCTGGCATGGCATTGTGAAATCCATGATCTCGACCGCGGTCGAAAAATGATGACAAATACACACTTTGTATACAAAAAAACATTACATACAGCAATGGTTCCCAAACTTTTTCAAGTCAAGGACCCCCAAGTCAACACTTATTAGCCATTTGAAAAGATATGCCAGGGACCCCCATAAGAGAAGATTTCATAACCCCACAAGTTAAAGCAATAGGTCTATAATCTTTGTTCACAGCGGGACAAGATACTTTAGGAACAGGAATAACTAGAAAAAGTGCCCTTCTGGGCACAGGTCTCCACCAGGAGGATAGGAGTGTGTGTGTGTGATGTTTGGCAAAATGTTTAGGAGCAATATAAACGTGTGTGTGTGTTGTGTGTGTGTGTGTGTGTGTGTGTCGCGGCTTGGCCTGTTGTAGCGCCACCATGAGGCTGATTTGAAAACGGTCAAGTGGCATTTCTTCCAAAGCCTAGTGGGAATATGCATGCACAGTTTCACCACAATCGGACGCTGCGTTGAGTAGTTGTGGCGATTTGTACAAAACGGGTACAAAGCGGGCTACTCCTGAAAAGTTTAGGAGCCAATCGTAGCCAATGAGGGTGGATTATGAGAAATCAAACAAACCCGTCTTGATCACATGACTATGGAGAGCATGTGTACCGATTTGCGTGAAATTTGGATACAATCTGAAGGAGTAATATTAGAAAATGTGTTTTACATATGTCGGCCTCCTGGTGGCGCTATAAAGAGCAGATGTGAAAAATTCCAGGCAAAGGTTTTTCCTTGGCCTCTAGGGAGTTGGCATACAAAGTTATTCACAGATCCGTGCAGTTAGAGGTAAAAACACTTTTCGGCCAGTTATAGCGCCACCATGAGGCTGAGTTGAAAATGTTCATGGGGCATTTCTTCCTCTGCCTAGTGGGAATGTGCGTGCACAATTTCACGGAAATCACATGATGTGTTCATGATTTGCAGCATTTTGTTTGAAACTGAGCACTCCTGCAAACTTTGGAAGCCAATCTTAGCCAATCAGGATGGAGTCTGAGAAATCTGAAAGACCCGTTTCGTTGAATGGCTCTAGAGAGACTGTGTACCAATTTGCGTGATGTTTGGACAAAATATGTAGGTGTACTGTCCAAAAACTTGTTTTTCACAAAGCGGCCTCCTGGTGGCGCTATAACAGGCCATTCTGAAAATTCAGAATTTAAAAATTTGGCATCGACCGGGTTAACGGTGCCGGAGATTAGCTGTTCACAGACGGACGGACACACGGACGGACGGACACACGGACGGACGGACGGAGTGCAAAACATACTCTCTCCCCATGCCTTCGGCCTGGTGGAGACAATTAAAGACTTTTTCCAGATATCAGGAACCATGTGTTTGTCTACAGACTGTTGGAAAATAGGGCACCAGGCAGCTGTAAGCTCTTCAGAGCACTTTTTCAACAACAAGGCAGGCAAACCATCAGGCCCCGTTGATTTTTTTGTTGCATACCCTGCTAAAGACACTCTGGACCTGTTTAGGATCAATGAGAAGTCGATCAGAAGCGTTACACATGATAGAATCAATATTAAAGTCCACAGACTCCTTCTCTAAGGAGTCAGTGTCATGACGGAGGAAAAAGTAATTCAGTTCATTGGCTTTAGCTAGTTCATCCAGTGTAGCAATGGGATTTCGGTTTGTGTTCATGTTCGTTATTTTTTTCATATGATCCCATAAACCCTTTGTGTTCATGGATCAGACACTCTCCTCTAGTGCAGCTCGGTGGTTTCTTTTGGCCAGGGACAACATCCGATTGAGCTCCCTTTGGGCCGCAGCCATGCCCCCCCCCCCCCTGTCCCCATTTTTAAAAGCCACTTTCTTGCTGTTAATACAGGCTTTTACCTCCTTGGTGATGTAGGGCTTGTTGTTAGGGAAGTGGCGAATGGACTTTTTTGGGACGACATTGTCCACACAGAAGTTAATGTAGTCCGTTAAGGTCTCTGTAGCCTCGTTCAATTCGAGATCATGAAAATGCTCCAGTCCGTGCATAGGTGATGCACCAGCAGCACTAGAGCCCGGGTCGCCACTGAGCAGCGCCACCGGAGAACTACACATGAGATGCACAACGAACTGTACTGTACTCTCTTCAAGAGTGTATCCATTTGTACACAAACCCATAAGGGTCCATTTGGTTCCTAACTATCATTTAGCTGGGGACCCTCTGGAACTCCCTCAATGACCCCTGGGGGTCCCCAGACCCCACTTTGGGAATCACTGACATACAGTACACACATGTACAGGTACAGTTGCCTGCCGCCTGCAGCGTCCAGCTTCAGAAAATATATATTTTTTAATAATGTAAGCAGTAAGAGAAACATTAAAGGCCCATGCCTGTGTACAGTACGCTTACATCTGAAAAAAAGAAACAAGATGAAGGCTAGTGGTAGTAAACACAGAGGTAATTTATATCGACACAGTAATGCGCAGGATGGTTGGTGGCTTAAATGAAGATGAACGGAACTCAGAATGAGCAATCTAAGTTTATATATATGTCAATATATCGCCGACGAGTCCTGGAGGTAATAACTGTCTCCTGAAATATTTTGGATATAACACATTAGTGCTGCTTGATGGCCGCACACACACTCACTGTCCCTCAGCAGAACATCCTTTGTGTTTCCAAAGTTTCTTCCAATCTGTTATATAAAGGCGCTATTATAAATGCACCATTTATTTACCATGTATTGTCTATAGCAAAGTGAGGCTGAAATAATTACTAGCTTCTTCCCCGTTCTGTCCCACCAACCCTGACACTGCCAACGCTCTCCCTCCTTCTCCCACTGTGCCCTCCCTTCCAACGCTCTCTCTCCTTCTCCCACTGTGCCCTCCCTTCCAACGCTCTCTCTCCTTCTCCCACTGTGCCCTCCCTTCCAACGCTCTCTCTCCTTCTCCCACTGTGCCCTCCCTTCCAACGCTCTCTCTCCTTCTCCCACTGTGCCCTCCCTTCCAACACTCTCTCTCCTTCTCCCACTGTGCCCTCCCTTCCAACGCTCTCTCTCCTTCTCCCACTGTGCCCTCCCTTCCAACGCTCTCTCTCCTTCTCCCACTGTGCCCTCCCTTCCAACGCTCTCTCTCCTTCTCTGACTGTGCCCTCCCTTCCAACGCTCTCTCTCCTTCTCCCACTGTGCCCTCCCTTCCAACCATCTCTCTCCTTCTCCCACTGTGCCCTCCCTTCCAACCATCTCTCTCCTTCTCCCACTGTGCCCTCCCTTCCAACAATCTCTCTCCTTCTCCCACTGTGCCCTCCCTTCCAACACTCTCTCTCTCTCCTCCCACTGTGCCCTCCCTTCCAACCATCTCTCTCCTTCTCCCACTGTGCCCTCCCTTCCAACAATCTCTCTCCTTCTCCCACTGTGCCCTCCCTTCCAACGCTCTCTCTCCTTCTCCCACTGTGCCCTCCCTTCCAACGCCCTCTCTCCTTCTCCCACTGTGCCCTCCCTTCCAACACTCTCTCTCCTTCTCCCACTGTGCCCTCCCTTCCAACCATCTCTCTCCTTCTCCCACTGTGCCCTCCCTTCCAACAATCTCTCTCCTTCTCCCACTGTGCCCTCCCTTCCAACGCTCTCTCTCCTTCTCCCACTGTGCCCTCCCTTCCAACGCCCTCTCTCCTTCTCCCACTGTGCCCTCCCTTCCAACACTCTCTCTCCTTCTCCCACTGTGCCCTCCCTTCCAACGCTCTCTCTCCTTCTCCCACTGTGCCCTCCCTTCCAACACTCTCTCTCCTTCTCCCACTGTGCCCTCCCTTCCAACACTCTCTCTCTCCTTCTCCCACTGTGCCCTCCCTTCCAACACTCTCTCTCCTTCTCCCACTGTGCCCTCCCTTCCAACACTCGCTCTCCTTCTCCCACTGTGCCCTCCCTTCCAACCATCTCTCTCCTTCTCCCACTGTGCCCTCCCTTCCAACGCTCTCTCTCCTTCTCCCACTGTGCCCTCCCTTCCAACACTCTCTCTCCTTCTCCCACTGTGCCCTCCCTTCCAACGCTCTCTCTCCTTCTCCCACTGTGCCCTCCCTTCCAACGCTCTCTCTCCTTCTCCCACTGTGCCCTCCCTTCCAACGCTCTCTCTCCTTCTCCCACTGTGCCCTCCCTTCCAACTCTCTCTCCTTCTCCCACTGTGCCCTCCCTTCCAACGCTCTCTCTCCTTCTCCCACTGTGCCCTCCCTTCCAACGCTCTCTCTCCTTCTCCCACTGTGCCCTCCCTTCCTACACTCTCTCTCCTTCTCCCACTGTGCCCTCCCTTCCAACACTCTCTCTCCTTCTCCCACTGTGCCCTCCCTTCCAACGCTCTCTCTCTCCTCCCACTGTGCCCTCCCTTCCAACACTCTCTCTCTCCTTCTCCCACTGTGCCCTCCTTTCCAACACTCTCTCTCTCCTTCTCCCACTGTGCCCTCCCTTCCAACGCTCTCTCTCCTTCTCCCACTGTGCCCTCCCTTCCAACGCTCTCTCTCCTTCTCCCACTGTGCCCTCCCTTCCAACGCTCTCTCTCCTTCTCCCACTGTGCCCTCCCTTCCATGACACTCTCTCTCTCCTTCTCCCACTGTGCCCTCCTTTCCAACACTCTCTCTCCTTCTCCCAATGTGCCCTCCTTTCCAACACTCTCTCTCCTTCTCCCACTGTGCCCTCCCTTCCAAGACCTCCTAAACTCCTTTTTGCCTGGTGCTTGAAAAGCGCCTGGACTACATTTGCACCCACCACTACTGACGACAGCAAAGACGACTGTAATGGCGACTTTAGTGACGACCTAGTCATGATTGACAGAAGCTAACAGAAGCTAATGTTATGAGCTAACTGGAGCTAGAGGACAACCATAACAACACACAGTGAGTGAACCGACAAAGGAACGAAAACAGGCGCTACAAGAGCTTGTTGCACCTGGCAGTCTTGTTTTTTTAGTATTTAGCCTCTACAAAACCACATGCTAGTATACAGTACAGTCCACAGTACACAGGTACAAACAAAGCAAATGGAATACCAATACACAGTCATGCATTGATAAGTCGATATTTGGCAGTCCAATATCGCCATCGAGTCAACACAAGCCAAACTGTAGTTTTACTCCCCACTGAAGGGTTTCAGTCTTACATGGAAAACTATCTGTATCCCTCCCTCTTATCTCTCCTCCTGTCTCTCTCCGTCTCGTCTCACACTTACATCATCGTTGTCGGGCAGACATCTTGTATCTCCACATTTTTCATGAATGAATGCCCAATACTTCATATCATAGCGTTGCACAAACGGACCAAAAGTATACAAGATCAGATCTACAGGTTGAGCTTCTAGATCGGCTATTTTCACACATTTTCGAATATTGTTATTATTGTTTTCAAAATGTTGACCTATAATGACACGTCCAGAAGAGGGACGCCATGCAGGTTAAAGGAAAACTTTCGTTTTTTTCAACCAAGGTTCAGGTTTTAGGTTGTTTTTAGACAAAGTAAAAGATGAGTATTATTTTTTTTTCATTTGCTGCTTTCTTTCGTTTTAGGGATTTTAGCAGTTTTTGACAGGGGGACGGGGGCATTCGAGCATGGGGCTAAATATGTATGTATTTACAAAATGTTATAGCTATAATAAATAATAAAAAAAGAAATCGCTATAACATTTTGTAAAAAAATACATATTTAGCCCCCCTGTCAAAAACCACTAAAATTCCTAAAACAAAAGAAAGGAGCAAATGAAAAAAAATTACACTCATCTTTTACTTTCTCTAATAACAACCTAAAACATGAACCTTGGTTGGTCCTTTAAACGTGGGGGGATTTATACATATTTAACCAATGAAAAGTACTAACAAGAGAGATTTTTTCCCCCTAATAAAGTTGTTTTTATTTAGTTGCGTCCTCTTGCCACCGTCTTTGGGTACTTAGAAAAGAGCTATATACGTTTGAAATATTATTATTATTATAATTATTATTATTATTATAAATAATTACGACGTTGGATCTATTGGAACACAGGTTCCTCTTTCCATTTCCTGAAAAGCGGTTCTGGACGTACGAGCTTTCGGCGCCAGACAGCGACGATAAGGATGTGTTAGATCATACTTGTGAAACGGCAGAATCACGGCTCTATTTAAAGGAGAATCATCAACACCACTGATGTCACCACATGCCGTCTGTCTGTTTCCCTCCCATGTCTCTTTACATATGTGACTCCCACTCACCCGCTTGCAATTAGACGTAACGTCTCTCACTCACCATCTCCCATAATGGCCACTATTTCGGGGGTAACTGGCAAAGTGGCGTGAAGCGCATGTAATAGTGTGTGTGTGTGGGGGGGGGGGGGGGTAGACATTTGGCGAGGTAGGTTTCATTACACTGAATTATATTTATGAGTGGGCGTGTTGCAGATATAGTCAATCATGACCAATCGAATCAGAGAGCAGTGTGCACCACTCAGTGCAACGGTGATGTTCACAGTGTCGTGGGAAAAAAACGTTTAGGTTTAGGTTTATGGTTATTAACGTAATCTCTCAAACATCAAAACGATGTCCTTGTGCGGGAGGTGCAGCGTCACCATACTATAAATCTATGGCACCTCAAACAGACATCTGACAGACAAGTCAAGAGCAGATTATGTCAAATTATCTCACAAGGAAATCACAAATGCAGTCAATATGTTTGACACTGGTCCTGTAAGACCTTTTTTCTCAGTTAAATCCAGGTTCATAAACCCATACTGTATTTGACAAATAATCTATGGGGTAGATTTCGGCAAAACAGGCGGCATCACTTTGCATCCACTAAATTCGCGCAGGCACAAAGTGGACCCTAAGCAGACATCCACCTCCAGGCAGTCATTTTTGTGTCCGTTTGTACCTGTACTAATGTACAAAAGGCAGGATGCAAGTCCATTATAGGCATATATGATCTATATATATGATATCTATTTTAAGACTAGACGGAAGCACACACTATCATTTTCTTTTATCACCTAGAGATCAAACCCCCAAGTAAGACAATGAATGTCAAACACTCTCTCCCTATATGCACCAAGGCTTTCAGCATACTGTATAACGCAGTTATACTAATGTGTGCACTGATATTTGGTATAAGTCTAGGCATCGTGCACATTGATCTCTCAGATAGAGAAGTTGTTTTCCGGGGTGAACCGCCTCCTCTTGTGGCCCGTTGTGACCAAAAGGGCTGAAACAGCCCCATCAGCAAGAGTGAGATCTACACCCGACTTGAAAGATGCAACTGTCCCTTTATAGATAGCAGCAGAGCCGGATATACAGCAGGTGATTTTTCCTGGCTATAAAGAGTGGATGGTGGGCTCAGTGCACGCACGCGCACGCACGCACACGCACGCGCGCACACGCACGCACGCACGCACGCACGCACGCACGCACGCACGCACACAACACACAACGCACACACACACACACACACAATCTGTTAAAATTATCGTCAGATGGGTTTACCATTTTTGACACCCGACATAATTTCAAAAAGATCAAAGAGTCTCTCTTGCCTATAGGATTTTGGCAGCCTTCTGCTATTTCCTCCTTTAGTTATTTCAGTGGCAATCTCGTTCAGCCATATGTTTAATATAAAAAATATATATATATAATAATAATAACATGATATTAGACCAGATTCATCTTCAGTGATTAATTGGAACCGAAGGGACTCACCCTGATAGGTCAGTTTGAACCCCGGCCTGTTCTCTGAGTGGTCACTGTAGAAGTGAATGATGGTCAAATGGGTTGTGCTTAGCAGAGGGGGTGGGATCACAGAGCCGGTGAACTGTCCAATGAGAGCAGAGCTGTGCTGTGGGCCCGCTCGAACCTCCAGGAAGTCATGGTTGTCCTCGGACGAGAAGTTCTGGAACTGGAGATGAGCACCTGCAACATACACACCATACGGTCCTTAACTCACTCGGCGCTCTGACATTCCATAAGTTGATCCTTCCCCAACCGCCCTTCCTCTTCGATGTCTCCCTTTTGACTGATACCTGTCCATTCAAACTCTAGACGGGCCCACCCCAAAGTTATTAGCAGAGCTGTGCCCGGGAGCCGGCGAAAACTAGAGTTCTCACCAGGCCCGAAAATTAAGGTTCCGGCCCTACCTGGGCCCTAACTGGGATGGCCCGAGGCCCCGCCTGGCCTTACTAATTATCACACATTTTACGCCATTTTAGGTCCATATATGGGCATTCCTAGATAAGACCTCAGTGCAACCTCAGCGCGTCTTACTGGTAATAATAATACATATCATACATAATCATAACAATAATAATAATGTGTTTTTCTAAACCACTCTCTGAAGGCACAACATTTATTAATCCTATGAATGGTTGGATTGGTGGTTAGTCCCTGCGACATACTAGCGTTAGGGGGTGTAATTGTACATCATGACTGGGGGATGTACAGTACACTTGTACAGTTGGGTGCCACCGATATTGTCCCTTATCATTTGACCCATTTAGGCCTGACCTCAAAATTTTAAAAAATCCTTCTAAATCCTCCAGTTTTCTGAAATAAATATTTTCACGATTTTTCAAAAATAGCAGACCTACAAGCTCGTAGCGCGCCACTCGGTGGCGCGCTATGAGCTTGTAGATCTGCTATTTTTCAATAGCTAAATTATAACAATGTTTAAAACACCAAAAGGGGTTCCCGCCCAAAATGTGTTAACTGTCCTTTTGCGCAGATCACGCAAACCTCAGCATAAAGAAAAGGACAATATCGATGGCCTCCAACTGTACATCAAGCTGCCTCACGCTACAGAACCAGCAGACGGGCCCCTGCCCCTAAATGGGCCCGGCGGCTCTGCAAGGTTTACATCAATCTGAGAATACTTTACCATATCCAGTAGGTAGCGTGAGCTGCCAGGTGCAGTCCAGGTTGCCAGGATAGTTGCCAGGGAAACCTGGACTGAGGATGACTCCACTCATCTCAGACAACACCCCTCCACAGCGAGCTGGCAATACGCACACGCACACGCACACACACACACACACACACACACACACACACACACACACACACACACACACACACACACACATAATTGGCTTTCACAGACACATTTTGACACACTACTGTAGACCGGCGTGCCCTTCGGGCACCAGCCTAGTTGGTCACCACGCAAGTCGGGAGCGATGCAAGTCGCGGGAATACATGCCCACCCGTTTTCTCACAAGGCACCACTTATACTGTATTGACGAAGCAGTACTGCAAACGTGAGCCATGCTTCGCATCACTGGCTGTGGTATATTGTGTGGGTGAAATAGGCCGCGTCTCTCTCCCTCTCCGGGCTATTGCGTGGGTGAAATAAGACTTCTCTCTCCCTGCCACTCTCTATCTCTCTCGACGGTATTGAATAATCATTAGGTGGCCTTTGCTTTGTTTCACCCATTTCAACTGATTTTTCCTTCCCTCTCAACTCTGAGGCTCCTTCGCTGTCCATGGTGCTGAAGGGGTCACATAGCTGTCCATGGTGCTGAAGGGGTCACATAGCATTATAGTGCAGGGATATATCAGAGGGAAGTTGCCATGTCACAGACATTGTGTTAATAGGCTCTATGCAAAAGCAAGAAGAAGTCTGCGCACCGTTTTGAAAGCTCCCCAAAAACTTTATTTACCAGAGCAAATACTCTACTGACGAAGGCCACAGAGGCCCAAACACGTTAAATACTCTACTGACGAAGGCCACAGAGGCCCAAACACGTTAAATACTCTACTGACGAAGGCCGCAGAGGCCCAAACACGTTAAATACTCTACTGACGAAGGCCACAGAGGCCCAAACACGTTAAATACTCTACTGACGAAGGCCACAGAGGCCCAAACACATTAAATACTCTACTGACGAAGGCCGCAGAGGCCCAAACACGTTAAATACTCTACTGGCGAAGGCCACAGAGTCCCAAACATGTTAAATACTCTACTGACGAAGGCCACAGAGGCCCAAACATGTTAAATACTCTACTGACGAAGGCCGCAGAGGCCCAAACACGTTAAATACTCTACTGACGAAGGCCACAGAGTCCCAAACACGTTAAATACTCTACTGACGAAGGCCACAGAGGCCCAAACACGTTAAATACTCTACTGACGAAGGCCACAGAGGCCCAAACACGTTAAATACTCTACTGACGAAGGCCACAGAGTCCCAAACACGTTAAATACTCTACTGACGAAGGCCACAGAGTCCCAAACACGTTAAATACTCTACTGACGAAGGCCACAGAGTCCCAAACACGTTAAATACTCTACTGACGAAGGCCACAGAGTCCCAAACACGTTAAATACTCTACTGACGAAGGCCACAGAGTCCCAAACACGTTAAATACTCTACTGACGAAGGCCACAGAGTCCCAAACACGTTAAATACTCTACTGACGAAGGCCACAGAGTCCCAAACACGTTAAATACTCTACTGACGAAGGCCACAGAGGCCCAAACACGTTAAATACTCTACTGACGAAGGCCACAGAGGCCCAAACACGTTAAATACTCTACTGACGAAGGCCACAGAGTCCCAAACACGTTAAATACTCTACTGACGAAGGCCACAGAGGCCCAAACACGTTAAATACTCTACTGACGAAGGCCACAGAGGCCCAAACACGTTAAATACTCTACTGACGAAGGCCACAGAGGCCCAAACACGTTAAATACTCTACTGACGAAGGCCACAGAGGCCCAAACACCTTGTGTTTTCCCGCTCTGGTAAATAAAGTTTTTGGGGACTTCTTCTTTCTTTTGCAGTTTGTTATTTTTGTTCGAGCACCCGTTGAATTAGCCTGGGAATGTGCGTGCACCTCCTGACCACAATAGGCTCTATGCACACACGCCATTTTAGAAAGAACTTAATTGGGCCCCTTCCCTATACTTCCATCACAGGTGGTACCGCTGATACTAATAATGGCGGCTCTGTTCCGTTCTGGTCAAACAGAGTCAGGGTGCTGCTCTTGTGCATGTTGGCTCACTGGAAACACTCTGCTACATCAGGGGTTCTCAACCCGTGGGTCGCGACCCCTCGGGGGGTCGCCAAATTATTTTAGGGGGTCCCCAAATTATTTTCAAAAAAAAAGAAAAAGGAAAAAGATTTTTTTTTTTTAGATTTTTTTTTCACGGTTTTTCAAAAATAGCAGACCTACAAGCTCGTGGCGCGCTATGAGCTTGTAGATCTGCTATTTTTCAATAGCTAAATTATAACATAATGCTTAAAACACCAAAAGGGGTTCCCGCCCAAAATGGGTTAAGGTTATTGTAGCAGTCAATTTATATTGGGGGTCGGGAGGGGACGGGGCGGGGCGGGGGTCCCGAGACATTGCCAAAGCATTTCCGGGGGTCCCCGGCCAAAAACGTTGAGAACCCCTGTGCTACATCAGTGGGTCCCAAAGTGTCCTTGCGTGGGTTCCAAATGGCCCCGTACAGGTGTGTAACTCTGAGAGCAAATGGACCATTGGCCCATTGGCCGCGTATTGTTACAGGCTGCACTATTAAAAGAACTGGATTGTATCCGTGTGGCATGTGAGCTCTGACGTGACGATATGCAGTCTGGGTGATTTCGACGCAGCACTTGGGAGACGCAGTCTTTAGTTGCTGTTGTTATTCATAGACTTTCATTTGCACACGTTGGCCAGGCGAAAATGACAGACAAACCCAGGGAATAGTCTTGTGGTGCTGGTAACTAGATTTATATGAACCACAGACTTTTGGGTGAATGATAGTAGGTCTATTTCAAGAGTCTAAATCTGTGTTTAAGTAATCAAACACTGCATTTTAAAATTAAACACAATTATTTGGCGGAGGGGTGTGTGCGTGAATGTGTGCGTTACCTATACAAAGAGGAGGCGGGTAGTTCCATCGACGCACAGTTCCAGGCATGCAGGAGATATGAGAGTGGCCCTGGAAGTGACATTACAGCAGGTTACACAGAACTTACTACAGGAAAGAAACGTCAGAACAATGCAAATAACCCTGCTGAATTATTCAGAGTATATCAAGCAACAACAACAAAAAAGTGTGGAAGAGGAAATTGCATTGCATTTCTAAATGCATTAATGCGCTCATGGCTGAAAGTCAACACCTCTCCAACACATACTGTACAGTGTACACACATAGACACACCCAGGGACGTAGACACATAGACATCAAAGGGGGCTTCAGCCCCTGCCCTTTTTACCCGTCTGTAAAACAACTGCCCTTTCCAGACCACAAATGCAGCATTTACTATGGTGAAAGACATGCAAATTTAAATTGATGTGTCTTCATGTCTGGATAAAAAAGTGTTACTATTTGTCTTTGTTAATTACCTGTAGTGTATAACCAGGTTCACAGCTGTTGTTAATTACCTGTAGTGTATAACCAGGTTCACAGCTGTTGTTAATTACCTGTAGTGTATAACCAGGTTCACAGCTGAAGGCAACAACCTCGTTGACCATATATCTGTCTCCCAATTTAATGCCGCTGGCTGGAATCATTGGCTCAGGACAGGTGGTAAGACCAACGGCTAGAGCCAAACCAAAGAAAGAGAGATTATTAGTAAATGTCGACCACTCTGTGCTTTAACATTGGTCAACCGGGGAAGTATAGGTGGGTGTGTTGTAGAAGAACAATTATGCTTGGGCCTTGACATCAAAACTGACATTATTGTCAACAGCTGAACATGATGATTAGTCTGAAAAGGAATACAAAGAATTCTGGCAGCCGGATATGTGGAGTGGGTAATTTGGTATATAGTTTTTTTTGTATACATTCATGAATCCACTTGCTTGGCTGTCGGTGTTGAGCAATGTGTTTTATAGGGGTTTATATGTGACCATACCATTAGCATCCTATGATCCTATATAAGGCAAAAAATTACAAAAATTACCACATTTCAAGATGCTATAAGTAGTATGTGATGTGTCAAACTAGGGGGTTTTCATGATTCTGAATCCATTCCAAGCATTAGTTTTGCACAAAAAAACAGACCTTGGGCTAAAAACGGCCATAGCTGTCATCACAAATAACGAGGTCAGCACATTTTGGGCACATTTTGGGCAAGTGGCTATGGCCGTATTTAGCCAAAGGAGTGTTTTTCGTGCAAAACGAATGCTTGGAATGGATTCAGAGTCATGCAAACCCCCTAGTTTGACATGTCACATGCTACATAAATCAAAACAGGATTTTGAAAATCTTGCCTTATATAGGATGTTAAAAATGGTATGATCACATATATTTCCCCCTATAAAAAAAAGCTCAATACTGACAACCGGTCAGCAAGTGGATTCATGAATGTATGTATATAGACAATATTTTAGACCAATAAAAAAAAAACTACGGTATATACAAAATGTCCCACTTTAAACAAAAGCAGCCTGTTGGCTGCCGGACTAAAGCAAATCCCAGCCTCCCCAAATTAATTTCCCTGGATAGAAAAATGTCCCACTCAGTTTATTGTTTTATGGGGTTTTTTTTACAAGCCAAACCCTGGCGTCATATACACAGAGGAACACGTCTTTATTACCCTAAAAAGGTTTCTTTGTTGTTTTATTTTACACATTCTTAAAGTTAGTGCACATTAAATTCCCCTGTTAACTGTGAGCTTGTGCTTTGCACTTTTACCCTGGTACTTTATAAGTGGGCTAATGCCACTTGTATGTCAGGGTTAGCTAGCTACGGTTAATGTGATGGGTTCGACTGCATTAACCGCCAGCAACATGGCTGTTGCCGCATGCAACTGTCCCAAAGCTTCCTTGGGCAAACCTGTGCCATGGGGCGGAAAATAACCTTGCGGGTAATCATGTACAGTATAACAGTGTTAAATGATAAATGTGTTTATAATTGCTGCAATCATAAAGTCATTTAACCCATTTTGGACTGAGGTCGATAAAAAAAGGCTTCAAAATCCTAAAAAAAATCTGAAAAACACATGTTTCTATGTCAGTGGTGCTCAACCTTTTTCATGTCAAGGACCCCCAGAATTATCTCTATCTATCTCAAACTATGTAGTTCCAGGGACACCCCAGAAGCCAATATTTTAGTTAAAAATGTTCGCTCTGAAATATTATATTCTAAGATTTGCGCCATATTTTCACGACTTTTCAAAAATAAATTGAAAAATAAAAAAATAGCAGATCTACAAGCTCATAGCGCACCACTCGGTGGCACGCTACGAGCTTGTAGATCTGCTATTTTTGAATAGCTAAAGTATTACATAATGCTTAAAACACCAACATGGGTTCCCGCCCACAATGGGTTAACCGAGCTTGAGATCAGCCCAACATTAAAAACATGCAGCAATGTGACTATACTTACGCTACTGCTCACACTGCTGTTGAGTGGTCATAATTTTTTTATGCATTTAATACAGCTATAAAAGATGATAACAACACTGCTAACACGGTCATGATGCTATTACAATTCTGCTGAGTGGGCCTTAATGGAGCTGGCTTGTCAGAGTCAATTGTTTGTTTTGCCCAGCTTAAAGAATAGTGGTTTTCAATAGTCACATTCAAGTGTATTCAAAATATGTTAACCCATTTTGGGCGGGAACCCCTTTTGGTGTTAGCATTATGTTATGCTTTAGCTATTGAAAAATAGCAGATCTACAAGCTCATAGCGCGCCACCGAGTGGCGCGCTATGAGCTTGTAGGTCTGCTATTTTTGAAAAATCGAAGAATGACTGACATAGAAACATAGCTTTTTCAGAAAACTGTCAGGATGTAGAAGACATTTTTAGAATCTGATCTCAGGTCAAAATATGTTAATAGGCAATGAGCTGAACGTGAACACATTTCAACTTGTAACCCATGATTCATCCTTTGTTTGTTTGTCCCGAATTAAAGGTATTAATATTTAAATTGTAGTGTTTGAATTCACACTAATCAACCAATCACTAAGGATGCATCTTTAAAAGTATGTGAAAGTAATATATTTACTTTGTTTATTCTTACTGTGATATAAGTTGCAACTTACTGTATCGTAAGTTTATCAACAACCTATTCTTTATCAAATAGTGTGCTTTGTGTGTGTGTTTATTACATCAAACTAACTAAACAGAAAATATGCAGTCAATGTTGTTTGTATTAGAAATGGTCTTGATTTGATGATAACTCAGGCACGGCACTGTACTGTACTGTACTGTACTGTACTGTACTGTACTGTACTGTACTGTACTGTACTGTACTGTACTGTACTGTACTGTACTGTACTGTACTGTACTAGCTCTCCTCCCTGGCCTCTGTCTGTGTGTTAGGCTGCACAACAGTGACACTGCACAACAGTCTCACTTGGTGGTGACAATATGCTACTTCCGTGCTCGGACACAGGGACACAGGGACACAGGGACACAGGGACACACACACATAGCCGTCTATAGGAGTGGTTGCACCACTCAAAAATAGCACATTAGTGCGAGGCGTTGTGACCTTGTATGTAGACCTGTGCCTGTATTGAGGTTTCATGTGGTTATAACAATATAAAAATACTCATTAATATGAATCCAACACAATGACAGTGTCGTGTAAACACGTGTCCCTGCTTCATCTCCCTCCCAGCTAAAGGGCATTAATATATATTAGATGCCTGCTGCAGTTAATTGGGGGGGTGTGTATCGACGTGAGGGCCGGAAGTGCGGAAGGCACGCTACGCCACAATGCCACTCAAGTAACTACTGGCCAATCACAGCGCATCTTTTTCCGGGACATGTCAGACCCGAATGTCCGCTCTGTGACGCACGCGGAAGCTTCCCGTGTTGCCAGACTGTTGCCTCTCGCAATACTGTTCCGGCTATACGCGAGACTATAGTGAAGCACAGTCGCGGAAGCTTGCCCTCACTAGAGTACACATGAATGCCCCAGAGCCCAAGGAGGCGTCTACCGTTCTATATGTCTATGGGTCCTTGGCCTGAAAAACCCAACCCATGCCAGGAAACTGCCCCCTGACACCACCCGCACTGTCTGGGTCAAGCCACCGGACCACCCCCACTGTCTGGGTCAAGCATTCAGGTACTGCATCTGTTCCATTCTCTTGGCTCACATGCACTCGCCCACTTGTGGAGTATAATGGATGACTCATCTGACCATGTTCACTCCCCCCCCCCCCCCCCCCCCCCCCTCCACATCTCTGTGTAGGTTTAGGTTTTTGTGGCGTATGCACTGCAACTGCAACAACAACATCCCTCCCTATGCGGTTGTCGACAGGCGGTGCGATCACGACCTCCTGTGTGCATTGACATCGTCAGTCACCTGAGGATCCACTGAGGATTCTTCATGTGTTAATGCGTGAGCATCACAGTCATCAAATGCACCGTGTGCGTGCGTGCGTGCGTGCGTGCGTGCGTGCGTGCGTGCGTGCGTGCGTGCGTGCGTGCGTGCGTGCGTGCGTGCGTGCGTGCGTGCGTGCGTGCGTGCGTGCGTGCGTGCGTGCGTGCGTGCGTGCGTACTCACTCTTGTACTCCAGGTGAAAGCCTGCCGCCACGACGCTGATGTCACTCTGGAAGTGCAGGAGGAGCTGATTGGACGTGGAGTTGAGGAGGGCGGGGGCTGTGGTTCCTGTATAGCAACACACAAGCACCGTATCAGAGCGTTGAGTCCACGTATACTTTCAACTACTCTTTTGAAAAAATGAATTAAAGATGGAAAATATCCAAATAAAACGCTACACGGAGAAATGTGGTTGAATAATGGTTGAACACGGTTGAAATATCCAGATGAGCAGAGAGATGGTAAAATTAATATAGTTCTCCGTCTTTGCCAATGAACTGTGAGTCACTTGATTAATTAATACTAAATTGCGTGCCACGCCGCGCACCATAAATAGTTTGAGATTTATTAACTCACAAACCTGTGAGCTATTTTAGGTGTGTGACACGTACTGGCACACAACAAAGTTTGAATCAGCCTCTAGCCTCCAGCAGAGCCACTGGAAAGAAGACACTGGTTTAACTGAGAAGCTCCCAGGTGTCATTCATTCAGTGCGTGCGTGCGTGCGTGCGTGCGTGCGTGCGTGCGTGCGTGCGTGCGTGCGTGCGTGCGTGCGTGCGTGCGTGCGTGCGACAGGTATGTGCTTGGGGCAGGTCACAGCAGGGAGGTCCTCCCTCTGGGGAGATTGTTAAAGGTTGCACCATCCTTCATCGCACTCACTCACTCTCTGTTCTCTTCTTTTTTCTTTCACTAATTATCTGTTCTCCCCCCCCCCCCACACACACACACACACCTCTCAGGAATAATATCCTTCCACACCTTTTCTCATTCCTCCTTTCTCCCTCTCCTTAACCACATTAACTTTGGGAAATATAACAGATTCAACAAGCTCTGAATACATCAAAGTGTGTGTGCGTCATAGAGCTATAATATAATCTAGACTCTAGATTATATTATAGCTCTATGACGCACACAAAGTGTGCCCTGGGACAAAAAAGGTTGGGAAACACTGATCTAGAGAACGGATTGAGGAGCCATAGCCCCGCCCCCCGCTAGTCACTTCAATGGAAGTTGCTCAGTGGAGTTTTGAAGCCACGACAAAACGACAAAGTCTTCCGGGTAGTACCCCTCGAGCGTTGATATGATTGGCCGGCTCCCATCGTAGTACCCCTCGAGCGTTGATATGATTGGCCGGCTCCCATCGTAGTACCCCTCGAGCGTTGATATGATTGGTCGGCTCCCATCGTAGTACCCCTCGAGCGTTGATATGATTGGTCGGCTCCCATCGTAGTACCCCTCGAGCGTTGATATGATTGGTCGGCTCCCATCGTAGTACCCCTCGAGCGTTGATATGATTGGCCGGCTCCATCGTAGTACCCCTCGAGCGTTGATATGATTGGTTGGCTCCTATCGTAGTACCCCTCGCTATGTCACGTCCTACGTCACGATTCATACAAAAATGTAACCTGGGCCTGCAGTACCACTTTTGACCAGTAGGGACGGCGGCTTCAACGTCGCCCAGCCATTCTGCAGGCTTGGTGTGCGTGCGTGGTGTGTGCGTGCGTGGTGTGTGCGTGCGTGGTGTGTGCGTGGTGTGTGCGTGGTGTGTGCGTGCGTGGTGTGTGCGTGCGTGGTGTGTGCGTGCGTGGTGTGTGCGTGGTGTGTGCGTGCGTGGTGTGTGCGTGGTGTGTGCGTGGTGTGTGCGTGCGTGGTGTGTGCGTGGTGTGTGTGTGCGTGGTGTGTGCGTGGTGTGTGCGTGGTGTGTGCGTGGTGTGTGTGTGCGTGGTGTGTGCGTGGTGTGTGCGTGGTGTGTGCGTGGTGTGTGCGTGGTGTGCGTGCGTGGTGTGTGCGTGTATACTGTATACCAGTAGCCCTACCAGAGAATGATCCTAATTTAGGAGCTG
The DNA here is from genome assembly GCF_951216825.1 of Electrona antarctica. NCBI lineage: Eukaryota > Metazoa > Chordata > Actinopteri > Myctophiformes > Myctophidae > Electrona > Electrona antarctica. The sequence goes on along the minus strand of NC_136808.1, from coordinate 11,808,441 downwards.
TCATGTCTCCTCCGTCGTAGATTTCAAGAGAATCCCAGTTGTGCTCAGTCGCAAATGTCACCACCTGGATCTGAACAAAGAATAATAAAAAACAGCAGAACAAAACAAAGGAAGGTGATTTAGTATAGCATTTATTCAATTACCATACATCATTTGTTTTCTACAAGCAGTCAGTCAGTGCATTCACTCAGCCGGCTGCCGATAAGAGTCCCATGGTACTAGAAATGCATTGTGAGAACGATATCAGAATTCTGAATCAACTTTATTGTCACATCACAGTTTCACCCATTTAGGACTTAGGCCGATTCTAAAACTATGTCTTCTAAATCCTTCTAAAGGTTTTCTGAAAAACCTATGTTTCTATCTCAGTGGTGCTCAACCTTCTTCATCTCAAGGACCCCAAAATGTAATTGGCCGCCGACCCCCATCTGAAAATATGCTGTTCCAGGAGGCAGGGACCCTCCAGCTGAAGCAAAGATTTGAGTTAAAACATTTGCTGTGAAAGAATATATATTCAAGCTCAAGATCTATACAAGCTCATAGATCTGCTATTCTTCAATAGCAAGTGCAACATAATGCTTAAAACACCAAAAGGGGTTCCCGTCCTGAATGGGTTAAGAACTTTTTGAGAACTTTTACAACACAAATTACAAGTAAGCGGCTTCAGATCATTTAGAAGATTGTTTCACAAACGGCACAGCCGTAGGGTCCCTCTTAGCTTATTTACAGGCTGCACAGCCTGTATAGTGTTATGCAATGTATGGACAATTGACATAAAATGTTACTTGTACTTTTGAAAGACGGCACTTCACCCATTTTCAACCTTATCTTCATAATAATGTATAGTATAATTAAAAGGCTATTTGTGTCTCAGAGGTGGGCCTTGGACAGTTCAGATACACTTGCCTATACCAATGACATCATCGGTAGACCCCCCCCCCCCCTCCTCCCGACCACACACATGTAATATATGGTCCAGTACGCCTAATGTGTGCTATATATTGGCATGTGGTGTACAGTATAGCTAGTATTACCTGTATGCCGGCACCTTCGCTGACAAGGATCCTCCACAGACAGTTGAGGCTATTTGGGTAGGGCTCGGGGTATGCAGGAGAAAGTATTGTGCCTCGGCGTTCAGTCAGATTGCCACTGCAGGGAACTGTAAACGGAAACAAAATAGAAAAGTCCATTGAATCGTGAACGTAATAATAGTCTGCTGATTTTGGAAGATTGCACGAGGAAGGCTTTCTGAATGGTCTGGGGAAATTACAGGGAGCTCAAACGACCCCAATGGGCGAGACGCAGAAAAAGACTTCTTATCGGATATCGCGTAATTTGCGTAATGAACTAAATTGTTGGTTGAGCGTATATTCAAATTGAGCTCTGGAAAGCTATGATAGAAAGGTCATTATTATCTTCACAACAGCTTTTTCTTTAAACGGCTTCTGTCAAATATTTCCTAACAGCAGCTGTGTTTACAGGCCTGAAATGATGTCATAATATGAAGAAATAACCAGATAACATTGCGCACGCACACGCACACGCACACACACACACACACACACACACACACACACACACACACACACACACACACACGCACACACAACTGACAGAGAGAGAGCATTGATGCATGAGCAAAACACACACGGCTGACATTTTGATATGCAGGAAACAACCAAGGTGGCAAATTAAAAATACATTAGTTTAGTTTGCACAGGTGCGTCATCATAACTCACAACGGTAGAAACACTTTAGCTCAAGCAAAGGGCATTGCTGGGTGTATTCCATCACTACAGTATACATATATAAGCTACGATGCTCTGTACTATACACCACTGTATCTTATAAAATGCTAGATTTCAAGATAAATCTAGGTATCTTTTTTATTTAAACTATAAGTACTTTACAGTGTTTTGTACTTTACAAGTCTTCTCACTCAAGTCTCTCTCACATGGCTGAACTTCTCACCTTCTACACCTAAGGGAGATGGCAGCCACCCGTCTGAGAAAACCAATTTTGGCCGCTTGTATCCGCGACCTTATTCTGTCGGTCATGACCAACACTTCATGACCATAGGTGAGAGGAGATACAGTAACTTTTCTACTGACCACCGCGCTCTGGCTTAAAGGAGCATTCAGTGATTTGGGTGATTGGGAAAAAAACCCGGTCCGCCCCGGTAACAAGATGTACATGCACACGCTCTACAGTGGGGGAAGTACAACAAACCAACAGTACGTGCACCAAGGCCCGCCCCACTCGATCATGATTGGAGGAAGGCCCCTCTCATCCTGATTGGATGAAGGCTTTGCCACCCAAAGCCAAAACCGAAACTAGGGTTTTTTTTACCCCAGGGGCTCACTGGGGAACTCCTTGTATGGTGAGCACACTTTATAGTAGGGAGGATTATCCAAAAACGAAGACAAAATAAGTGATATTTGAATTAAGTGAAATCACTGAATATACCTTTAAGGTGCGTTACCCGTTCAAATCACATTATAGAAATAAAGGTGATGCGTCTGCTTCATCAGTGCGATCACACTGATGAAGGCTGGATAGCAGAAACGTATGTCATTCCATGACATTCAAATGCTTGGCTTCGGTGTGTAGTACCAGCATTCAAATCCGAGGGGGGTAAAAAATGTCTGGCCTTTTTTGGCCCCTGGTCGTGGAATGATCTACAGTGCAGACTAAAATTGAGCTTTGAAAGTTCCCTTGAGAAGTTTCAAAAGGATCATCTTTGATGTACAGTCCAACACCTGCACATGTTTGGATATGTACTAGCCTATGTTCATGCCTATTTATTTATCTATTTATTGGTTCAGATCGTGTAGATTGTGTATATGGTGTATTTTGCCCTGCTACTAAATAGTAGGACTGGGGACTGTTTGTACTTTTTGTATTTATTCATAGGTACTGTAAGATGTATTCTGGATGTTGTATTTGCTGGTCCAAAATGTAACATTGACGATGTGGTATTGAAGTGTAATTTTATTTCTGCCTCTTGGCCAGTTCCCACTTGTAAAAGAGACGCAGTCTCAATGTGTTTTTACTGGTTAAATAAAGGTTAAATAAAAAATAAATAAAAACAACCAACCCATTACCTTTATTTCCATAGGTGAGAATAGGAACAACAATTTAAAATGTCGGGATTTTCTTCAAAATAAAGGCGCTAGAGAGCCAGCAAATATGAGAGATTTTACTCTGAAAAGCCCCACCTTCCTTCCCCCCCCAAAACCGGTAGGCATAATGTTCCATTTTTACCTCGCGATGATCACGCTAAAGTCTCTCTAGAAGCATTAATATTCCAAACGAGAGGCTTGTTGAAGTCAGAAATGAAGACAGAAGTATGTCCTTTAAGTATGCCTTTTGGTCAAAACCATGGAGAGTTCCCTAGATTAGGCGATACGAGGCATTCTTTCTGAGCCGTAAACAAGGAAGTGAACGGCAGCGTGCATGCGCGAACAGCGGGGGAGTGGGATAGGAGACACATCATCGCCAAAAGGTCCGTCGCTCTGGCGTGCAAAGGGATATTTATTATTTATGTGAAATTGAGTCCCAATTCATTACAATGGAGGGGGTGTAGCGGTGCGGATCGTTTTAAAGTGGATTTTCATTGCAAGCAACTCAGCGGTCAGCGCAGTGGCTCTTCAAAGGTAACTTAGAACACGGCAGTGAAACCTGAAACACGATCATTTAATCCCGGCATTACAACTGTTTATGTGTAAGACCCAACGATGCTTCTCGGTAACATTTTTATTTTAATTAATCACTTAATTCTTTTTTTTTTTTTTTTATTCTTTTTTCACCTAAACATCATCATTGATGTTCATTGTTTAGTCTTGCAATGCCATTGGTCATGATATTTGCATATAAATACCCCCCACAGAGGCACAAATTTACACCACTTCAAAATCTCTGGACTCAGTGCAATTTCTAATCAAAATTGACCTATGACCTTTAATCTTTAACCCTGATAAAAGTAACTAAAATGCATGTAATACATATATTTGTGTGATCATTAGAATGTCTAGAACATGTATCATGTATTATTGTGAAAGATATCCACCGAATGTAAATTATTAATTTATTATTATTATTTTAATAATTATTATAAATTTGCATAAAATGTTCATTAAACTTTTTTTTTTTTTTTTTTAACATATTTTTTTAACATAAGTCCTAGTAGTACAAAGTAGTAGTAAGGTTGAAATCAATTTTTTGCAAGTAGTCTTAAGTCGGGTCTTACAGGGTTAGGAGAATTCCATGTTAGAAGGCTTTCTTACCTTTATCTGTAGTTGTTACGTCCCCACCAAAGAGGTCCAGGTATTATTTTCTGCAAAACTTCCTTATTGGCTATTTCCCCTACCATAAGCCCTAAATGAATTGAATGGGAATTGAATGGGGCTATGGGGTGTTGTGCTAATTCGCTTATTTCCATCGCTCAAAAATCATTTTTTTGTATATATCCTCTCTTCATAAAGTAAATAAATATCCCAAGCGGCACACTTTACTACTTATTACGATGGACGTAACAACTACAAATAGAGGTAAGAAAGCCTTCTAGCATGGAATTCTCCTTTAATAATGCAGTTGCACATAAATGGTAAATGGTGGATTTATATAGCGCCTTTTATCCAAGGCGCTTTACATAGATTGTGCATTACATTCACCCATTCACACACACATTCATACACCGATTGCGGCGGAAGCCATGCAAGGTACCAACCAGCACATCGGGAGCAATTTGGGGTTCAGTGTCTTGCCCAAGGACACTTCGACATGTAGACAGGAGGAGCCGGGATTCGAACCGCCGACCCATGGATCATTGGACGACCTGCTCTACCTCTTGAGCCACAGTCGCCCCCCTAATGTACTGTGCATTATTATATTATATATCCCACTGTATATTTACCGGTCGTTTGCAGACAGCCATCAAAGCAGTCCGTCAGAAACGTACCGTTACAGGATGGCGTTGAGGCATTCCACTGTGCTAACGCCCCTGGGACGGCCTGGCATTGGATGGCACTGAAGCCCTTCAGCAGATACCCTGGACTGCACTCGAACCGGACCACAGAACCCGCTGAGAACTCTGAACCCAGCCGCCTGCCATAGCGAGGTTCTGGAACCGAGCTGCACTGGCTGTCGCTGGTCCGAGGAACAGCTGGAAGGAACGGTCACCATAATTACAATTATTCACATGATTCAATAAAAAAGGGCTCTTGTGCTGAATCAGAGAGTGTCAGTTCATGTTGAAAGTCAAACAGTATAAAACTGTTATTTTCAATGATTACATTATACAAGCAGAATAATACTGATAACTAATAATAGTACTGTAACTAATAATGCATCATGCATCACTTAATAAAACAATGGGTCTCTCTCTCTCTCTCTCTCTCTCACTCTCTCTCTCTCCCCCTCCCCCCACTCTCTGGTCTGATGTCACCTTAAGCATAAACCTTTGCTTAACAACGGTGATTTGTGCTGACATCAGGAACATCCATATTTGTAATCCAGGAAACAGAAAAACACACTGCCACACCACCACAGTCAAATTGAACTTTACAGTGGATAGAAGATAAGCAGTTGTTGTTGCCTGAGATTGTTTACCAAGCAGTATCGAAATGCAAATCAAGCCCCACCCCCCCCCCCCTCCTCCTCCCCCCACCATCACCATGTTGTATCCCGCTGCAGCCTACAAGATTGTGAGTGTGTATGTTTTCAATAATGAGAATGGCCAGCGACAACTGTACTTATTCATTTACGTTTGGGTACTGTATACTTGTGTGACATACAGTCACAGGTATAGTTATGAATCATTGTATTGCCATGGCTACAGGGCACATTATAGGAGCCGCGCTTTATGAATAATGTGAGATCTTGAAATATTTTATTTCCTTTATTGCAAAATGGATTGCATTGCCGTCTTTCTGAACTAGAGCGCTCCAAAACACAGCTATCAGGTATCGCCCTTCTCTGTCTGGCCTTCATCACCCCCCTCACCCAGGGCAAATAACTGTCTGCCTTCATCACTCCCCTCACCCAGGGCAAACAACTGCCTGCCTTCATCACCCCCCTCACCCAGGGCAAATAACTGTCTGGCCTTCATCACTCCCCTCACCCAGGGAAAATAACTGTCTGGCCTTCATCACCCCCCTCACCCAGGGCAAATAACTCTGTCTGCCTTCATCACCCCCCTCACCCAGGGCAAATAACTCTGTCTGCCTTCATCACTCCCCTCACCCAGGGCAAATAACTGTCTGCCTTCATCACCCCCCTCACCCAGGGGAAATAACTGTCTGGCCTTCATCACTCCCCTCACCCAGGGCAAATAACTCTGTCTGGCCTTCATCACCCCCCTCACCCAGGGCAAATAACTGTCTGGCCTTCATCACTCCCCTCACCCAGGGCAAATAACTGTCTGCCTTCATAACTCCCCTCACCCAGGGCAAATAACTCTGTCTGGCCTTCATCATCCCCCTCACTCAGGGCAAATAACTCTGTCTGGCCTTCATCATTCCCCTCACCCAGGGAAAATAACTGTCTGGCCTTCATCACCCCCCTCACTCAGGGCAAATAACTGTCTGGCCTTCATCACTCCCCTCACCCAGGGCAAATAACTGTCTGCCTTCATCACCCCCCTCACCCAGGGCAAATAACTGTCTGCCTTCATCACCCCCTCACCCAGGGCAAATAACTGTCTGCCTTCATCACCCCCTCACCCAGGGCAAATAACTGTCTGCCTTCATCACCCCCTCACCCAGGGCAAATAACTGTCTGGCCTTCATCATTCCCATCACCCAGGGCAAATAACTCTGTATGCCTTCATCATTCCCCTCACCCAGGGCAAATAACTCTGTCTGCCTTCATCACTCCCCTCACCCAGGGCAAATAACTCTGTCTGGCCTTCATCATTCCCCTCACCCAGGGCAAATAACTGTCTGGCCTTCATCATTCCCCTCACCCAGGGAAAATAACTGTCTACCTTCATCACTCCCCTTACCCAGGGCAAATGAAGGCTCATACATAGTCTGGATTTACGGTGGTTAGGTGACCACCAAACTACAACATGACGTCACGAGCCGCGGTGAAGAGAAAACCACCGCCACCGCTCCAGCCCTTCTCTCTGTTTTTACTCACCACCGCTCAATGTTATTTCAGCTCCGGTGGTCACCTCACCACCGGAGCGGTGGTCACCTCATCACAGAAAATCCAGACTATGAATAGGCCTTACTCTGTCTGGCCTTCATCACTCCCCTCACCCAGGGCAAATAACTCTGTCTGGCATTCATCAGCACGCATGCACGCCTTTATTTATTTACGCCTCACCCAGGGCAAATAAAGGCTATGTGGAAAACATAAACTGAAATCTTAGAATTAGGGCTGTCAAAATACACACACACACAGAAAAATATGGCATATTTTGGATATAGTTCGAGTGTGTGTGTGTGTGTGTGTGTGTGTGTGTGTGTGTGTGTGTGTGTGTGTGTGTGCGTGTGTGCGTGCGTGCGTGCGTGCGTGCGTGCGTGCGTGCGTGCGTGCGTGCGTGCGTGCGTGCGTGCGTGCGTGCGTGCGTGCGTGCACATTTGAGATCGACCTTTACCTTGATAGACAAAGTGAAAGCCTTTAGCTGACTGGCCACTCTTTGCACTGAACCGCAGCATGATCTGATTTGTAGTCGCCAATGGCAACGTCTCTCCTAGAAGATAAACACATATATTTATAATAGATTCAATAAATGACAGAAACAGCAGACACACACAAACATTGACACACACACAAAAAAAGTACTTTTAAGTGCTGTGGGAGATTTCATAATCATCGCCGTTGCCAGTTTTTTTTAAATCCTTGCAATAATGAAGTACAACACAAAATAAACAACCATAATTATGCACTCGACGCATTGGTCACACACACACACGCACGCACGCGCGCACGCACGCACGCACGCACGCACGCACGCACGCACGCACGCACGCACGCACGCACGCACGCACGCACGCACGCACGCACGCACGCACGCACGCACGCACGCACGCACGCACGCACGCACGCACGCACGCACGCACGCACGCACGCACGCACGCACACACACACACACACACACACACACACACACACACACACACACACACACACACACACACACACACACACACACACACACACACACACACACACACACACACACACACACACACACACACACACACACAGTGACACACACACACAAAAGAAGTAGCAGTGATAAATGAGCAGTTAGGTTGACATTTAGAACCATCATTAGCTGTGTCAGGGTGTGTGTATGTGATATGTATGTAAATATGTGTGTGTGTGTGTGTGCGTGTGTGCGTGTGTGTGTGCGTGCGTGCGTGCGCCCAGATGTGTGCATGTGTGTCGGCACGATAATCAGTCAATTTGCTGGAACAATGTATACAATGTATGTAAAGCTAAGTGTGTGCATCTGTGTGTCTTTGCCTCCACGTGTGCATGTGTGTGCATGTGTGCATGTGTGCATGTGTGCGTGTGCGTGCGTGCGTGCGTGCGTGCGTGCGTGCGTGCGTGCGTGCGTGCGTGCGTGCGTGCGTGCGTGCGTGCGTGCGTGCGTGCGTGCGTTGGGGGGCATGTTTCTGCCCACAAGTGTGTATTGTATCAAGTTAATGAGACAGCCCTAACATAATGTTGTATCTTACTTATTGTGGTGTGACACATCCCGCCTTAAGGGACAAATCAAGCCACTATACGTATACAGGGGCAGGCTGCCCATTCCATTCCATCTTTCTAATGGTTTCTCTTTCATTTCAACCAGCCAGCGGGACACAAGTGACACAACATTGCAATATTTATATGCTTTTTCCAGAGTTACCAAATGGCAGACACGTTCCTGTAGCAATTCTGTCAAACTAAGACACACCCCTTGGCAAATGTTTCTCAAAATAAGCACATTGCAATGCTCAGATCTATACAAATCTATACATAAACATAGATAACTTAACTATACCTTAACTATATTTATTACATGGCTTGGTTGAATGCTTGTTTCTGATTGGTCAATCGCTGAATTCTGTTATTTCTGGATAATGACCGCTCCGCTCTATAACAGGAGCACCAGCTGCGCGGCTGTGCGCCAAGCTGATTTACTGCTGTTTCCAACATGATAGCCATGAAAAGGGACACACAATGTCATTTGCAGCTAAACATTGCTCTCAAAAATGTTTTTGAAAACATTTGAGCGAGAAATAGACGAAGCAGTACCCGGAAATGGATTCTATTTGATCAACTCACCTCCTTGTTTTCCGACAGTGCTCCAGCCCTGCAGCTGGGCAGACGCAGCCAGCACAAACTTCTATGGAATACTTTTTTTGTTTTTGTTAGGGTCAATTTATTAATTTATGTTAGGTAGCCATGTAATAACTTATAAGAGGGATAATATCTCGCTAGGTGGTCATTTACAAAACAAACACAGTCGTGCTTGAATGACCTTTTACAATATAGATTTTGTGCACTAGTTATTTAGATGAACAAAATACACCAAATACATAAATTAACCATCCCTTATAGATGGAATCAAAACGGCCACACTAATAATTATCCATAATATATATAAATATATAAATGATGGATAAGGGTTCAGGACAACGAGGCCTTTTCGTGGAGGGGTCAGAATAAAATTTGGACAAAAACTGTTATTCGTCTATAGTACTCTTATTGTTGCTAGGAGAAAACATTTGTCAACATTGAAGTCAGCCGTTTACATCTCTAGGAATTGGTAGGCTTAACGCAAACTAAAAGCACATGTATGGACTTCTGTAGGCTAGATAACTATAGTGTAGCAAACTAACATCTGTTCTCGGGTACTTTAAATTTGCCAAAGTAGAGGTTACAAGCTGGGTTGGCACAAAGGGGCAGCTAATTTTGTTTGTTTACAGCACAAACCTCCATATACCGACACTACTGATGCGATGTAAGACCAACAATATTTCTTTATAAGGCTTTGTGTTCCTCGTGGGCCACTGTGTTGGTCACATTGATCTTGTACCCATTTATCAATCCCCAGCACAGCTGACGGCAATATTGCCATTCTGTCTTGTTTCAAAACATTGCCACATATTGTGGTTACAGCTTTGAGTACATTGTGAGGTAGCCCATGAAGGATCCTTGATAAAAGAAACAACGAATGGATTGTGATAACCACTAGTGTTATACTGTAAACTGTATAGCCCCGTTGAGACTATCTTTCTATCTGTATATTTCATCTCTGAAAGGTAGCTCACGCTGGAATATATCATTGTCAAATGGTTTGAGATAACAGTTGCTATGCTATATAGCCCCAAAAGAGCAACTTTTAATGCGTTATTTAATTTATTTCATATCTTTCAGGGGATCTGAACAACTCAAAGAACAGTAATTGACACAGTGACAGAGACTGAACAAAGGAACCTTTTCCCCACACACTTTAACAAGTGTTAGTTCAGATTTTTGGTCGTTGGGATGGGACTCGAACGGGTGCATGCTTTTGGTTAGACATACCATTGGTCCGAAATCTCAAACCCTCACCCCAACCCTAACCTCCCACGGGGCAGCACACCTAAACCTAACCCTCTCCCAACCCTTAACGCACCCCTCACCAACCTTAATCCGGTAGTTTTAACGCACCCCTCACCAAGACTAGCTGGCCACTGCCACCGACACCAAGAACTCCCGGCTAAAAAGCTTGTACTGTGGGAACCGACACACGGGCATCGATCGAGAGGACGTCCCACACCTACCTACGTGGACGTACTAAAGAAAGATACTGGCGCGGAAAGCACAAAGGAGCTGGCCAGATGTATGGAGAACCGAGATGACTGGAAACGCCGATGGAAGGCTCGTCTGAGGACGACGTAGAGAGACCAACCTTAATCCGGTCGTTTTAACACACCCCTCACCAACCTTAATCCAGTCGGACCAATGCTATGTCTAACCAATGCTATGTCTAACCAAAGTATGCCTCCCGACTCGAACCCGCGACTCACTGACAGGCTGGATTACCAGCCCAGGTGCCCGGGTGGCTACGCCAGCCACCCGGGCCAAGACATGGTAGCATCTTAATGTCGTTTCAGGCGGGAAGCGCCTTGGTAATTCACGCACGTAGAAGTTGACGGGCGGCGACGCAAGCGGGCGCACTCCCGTGAAATTATCGCTAGAGCTGGATTGTGGTGAGCTTTTTTTTTCCCACACTACACTACACTCTCACCCCTCTCATATGCAGACAGCATGCGCGCTGATCCAGGCAAGGACGCCTGTGCGAGTCGCATCCCGTCCGAAACGACCTTTATAATGAGCATTTACTCTTAGTGAGGACCAATTGTATGACGACAAGGTATAGCAGTGTACTACCCAATAGCATGATCGACGGTTATGTGACTGTTGACAGCCATTAGGAATAGCCAATAGGAGGAGACTGACCTGAGTGCGACCCGGCCAGTGAACTGAGCAGCCGGGCGTTCTGGTTGGCTCCGTCAAACAGTTCCACCGAGTCATTCATGGCTGTCTGAAACACTGCAAACTGACCAAACACCACTGAAGAAGAGAGATAGGAATTAGAAAACACACACGCACACGCACGCACGCACACACAGCGCAGCAGACTCGGTGGCTAGGCTAGCTAGTTTCTTGGGACAAATTTTGTGGTCGTAGTGGCTACAACTGTCATTAAAAAAAGATATGATTTTCTAGCTACTATCTTAGTTTTAAGGGTAACTGTTGTATAATCGCAATATTACACTCAAGGGTGTGCGTTACTGTCATTATGGACAGTAACGCCTTCGGCTCGTTCTTGCAGCAACGCAGGCGTGCCATTAATGACAGTAACGCACACCCTCTCGTGTAATATTGCTTAATTATGTATACCTTATATTCTTTCAATATGTATAAAGCCCACAGTCACCGCTCACGATTAGACACGATGTGAGCTCGTAGAGCATAACTTCACGAAAAAGACAAAAATGTTAAAATTTGGAGTTCTGCCCGACAGCAAAGATGTTTTCAAAACGCCTGTTAGCGGAACATGTTGCTTTCAATGACAGGTGATAATAAATATAACATTAACTCAATACTAGGGGGTGAATGTCTTGGTCAGAGAACTCTTTCACACAACATTCAACAGGGATGTAACGTTAAAACATGCACTGCACTGTATGCACGGTAGACAGACGGGAAGGTCCTGGTGGGATATTGACAGTTTGTGCGTACAGTACTAAACTTACCAAACAGTGATGACACAGTGATGTAATAAGTGCACGTCTGTCCTGTAGTGTAGTTCAGAGGGTAGTTAGGGGACAGAACAACCCCTTCTGATCCACCGTACCGTCCCCCGCATGGAGCTACGACAAGAGAGACAGAGAGAGAGAGATGGGAGGTTTTCATTATTGTTCCTTTCATTTAGATCAGGGGTTTTCAACCCCTTTCGTATCAAAGTCCATTATGTATTGGGCATTTGAGCCACGGACCACCATTGGATGAGATTTAGCCTCTCAGACCCAAGACTAAAGAATATTTTGTTATGGTTAACGGTGTTCAAAACTTGATTCTTCTACATTCCATTTAATTGTAAATTAAGTGATGCAGATGTTTAACAATAATGTAACTCTTGAGAGTGTAAAATAAAACCAAATAGTTTTATTTGGTTTTAATTTGGTTTCATTTGACACAAGAGTTAAACATCTGTAAGGGTCCATTTGGTTACCACTACAACTCTCCGTCATTTAGCTGGGGACCACCT